>NC_049198.1:37694541-37852420 GCF_009769625.2 Cygnus olor
CAACACTTCAGGTTACATGGTTGAAAAAGGAAGTGAAGATGGCCTGACGTTCTGCTTTATAAAATACGGTTATCAAAAATACCAAATAATCATTGAAACATCAAAGTCAGTGTAGAAGGGAAGTATTCAGGGGCTTCTGTAGTTTTGTTTTCTGCATCTAGAAAAAATTCCCTGAACGCACTATATGCACTAACCTATCTGTTTGTTTGTAAACAAAAGGCTTGTGATGTTGCTCCCTATATCTAGGGAGTTTCATGTGTAGGTTAATAATGGCAGTGAAAAAAAACACAAACGGTCTGAAGCAAAAGTATTTCAGATAACATTGAAGTCACAGTTGTTGTAGAAGGAGTCATTCAAGTTGCAGCCATCCTAGAACAGAAGCGATGACAGCTGCAAGAGCAACTGCAAAACAATTCTATCGTTGTTTGTTGTTGTTGTTGTTGTTGTTGTTGTTATTATTATTATTATTATTATTATTATTATTATTATTATTATCCCCCCTCAAAAGGATACAGCTAATGAATGAAGTTCACAGCCTACAAAGAACAGTTGATAGGGTTGTAAAGGGCTTTAGTAGTGAGTGGAAGATATATCTTTAAAATGACTATATGCAACACGTTACTCAACTTCTGGCCTCTGGATGTTCACAGGCAGCTCAGAGAGACTCAAGAGATGGGGAGTACAACAATGAGCCATTTCAGTTAAACCTAATGCAGGAAGGGACATTACTCCCAGGGAGGGAAATAAATGCCCTGGCAGAAAAAGATGGGAAGGAGAAAGGTGTTTGAAAAAATTCTGCATGCAAAGAGGGTCAGTAATCTTTTGACCAGCTGTGGCTGAGGCTTGCTTATGTAGACTCCAACAACAACCATTAGAAAGGCAGTACATTCAACAGCTCTTGTGCACTACTGATCAGACTGAATGAGAACAGTGAGAGTGTGAATTGGGCTGCCATGAGCAAATGTTGTTTATTTGGTCCTCTGGTTTGCATGGGCATGTTGCTGTGGTCATGGATTTATTCAGCTGCCTAACACAGCCTGGAGCCACTGGAACAGAAGCTTTAAAGAAATTGTATAAATGTATGTGCAGAACAGCAAGAACATTTCTATATAGTGCAGAGATAGATGAATTATTCATTATGAATTATTCATAATACAACTTTTGGCATTTTTTCCTGAATACATTTTTTTTTTTAATTATTCAGCATTTTGATCGAATAGTTGCTACACTTTCTATTACCATTCATCAGAATACTTTTAAAGGTTCTTGGTTTCTTTATTCAGTATTCATCTTAACATATTCAATGACACCTGATTAATCCAGCCATTTCTGGAATTCTTCACTATCTTAGATTGCTGAAATCAGTAAGCTAATGAGATCCATCATTGTTAGGAAGACTGTTACAGAAAATGGATAACACTGCCTTTTTTTTTTTTTTTTTAATAAATCTATTTTAAGGATTTATTTAATTTTTAATTTGTGAACACTGTTTGCTATTTTACAGGACTAAGTATATTCAGAAAAAAATCATTTGTTAATAATACATAGATTTGTAACACTTGTAATAATATTGTGCTTGGGCAGCTTCAGTATTTTCATTGCAGAGACAACCAAATGGTGCATTACAATGGTTTCTGAAGTAGTTACTCACATTCACATTCATTAAGTGGAGTTGGACTGGATTTAATTTTAAGGTAAATCCAAGATGTGTTAATTCAGCTCAGTGAAGGTGCATGATTGTATAAACTAAACAAGGAGGAAATAAAATTATGAGAACCCGTGTCTTTAGTGGTGGTACTTCGGCTTTAAACCAGAATGAACAAGAACAGATTCAAAGTCTAAGAAAGTGCAGGTTCTCTTTTTGATGACATGAAGCTGTGAATTGAATAACTACCATATCTATACCTATACATTTTCAATAATCATATATAGTGGCTGTAGTCTTGAGAACAGATATAAAACTCCACCTAAGTAATCAACAACTTTCTATTAGCCCTCTCTTTAGTATTCCTCTAGGGAGTAAAATTGCAACTAAAACTCCAAAGCGCTTGAGACTTACTAGAAAATAAACCAAAAAGAGTACGAATGTCACAATAGGGAGCTCCAGCCGATGAACTTTAGATATTGTGGCAGCATTAGACCCACTGTTAAAAACACCAGTCCTATTTGAATTCCCCTGGGTGCTGTAGGCTAATTCTCTTCTTTGCACACTGAGTGGTTGGGTGAATATAATGATAAATAAATAAATAAATAAATAAATAAATAAATAAAAACTTTCTACAAACTTTCCTTACCCAGTTTCCATGGAAATGAAAGTGGAAAGACTGCTGGCAGTCAGTAGCTGAGTGTGAGAACTCTCGCTTGCAGATGTCAGTTCCTGACTGTTCGCTGAAAACTGCAAAGTGTTGGTTTAAAAAATCAGCTGCAAACGATGTCTTCAAAACTGCAGCCTTTAGAAAGAAGTTGAGGTTGATAAACCATTTTTAAAATGGGATTTTTTAAAATGCAAAAATCTTTACATTTCTACCTGGCTGCCAAGACAAATCACTTTTGCAAGCAACTGGACTGGTGACTTCATTTCCAGTCAGTATACTCTATGTCTAGATTTCCTTTTGGTCCAGAAGTTTGAGTTGATTACTTTGCAGAGTATGCGGAAAGGCTTACCCATTTAAAGAGAGTACAAGGTTTCTCGTTTGTTTGGTAAAGCTCTTGTGGATTCTGTTTAGATTTTGACTGCTAAGATTTGCATAAATTTAACACAACAAAGAAGATTAATGTATCTAATATTAAGTTGTGAAATGACTGTTTTGTGGACAATAAACAATAAATATAAAGTTTAGTCATATGCTTCAAATAATGATTGAGAAGCTTTTTCATATTTTGATAGAGTCACACAGTTTGAATCCAAACTTAGGGCAGCTGCAACAAACTTCTTACTGTAATAAAGATCTATCCTTCTCTCCATATTACAAAACAAAACAAAACAAAACAAAAACAAAAACAACAACAACAACAACAAAAAAAAAGAGCTGGAAACATATATGCCAGTTATATCCAATCCATATTCTCTACATCCTGCTAAAGCTTTCACCAATGCATTTATTCTATTGTATATTTTTAGTCAATTTATAGTGCTTAAGTAACAGACTATGGAGTAGTGAGTTTGAGGTGTTTTTCCTAAGATTACAGTCTTGAAGACAGATAAGCATTATTTTATGGTATACAGTAATTAACATAGTAATGCATTATTTTCCCTGGATTAAGTGTTTGTTAGCAGTTTAATTCAGGTAGCAGTAACTCATTCACAAACAGAATTGTCAGGAGTGTGATAAATAAGTGGCTGATGTGACATGTAAAGTACACTGAAGACTTAAGACTCCTTTTCCCTTTTTCCCCTACTCATTAATTTAATTTTCATGACTGCTGCAGCAGGTGGAGTATTTTGTCTTCTTTTGTTACTGAGGAAACTCTATTCATAACTGGTCAAGAGATAGAGACAGTATAACCCATAACTGCTAGCAATAGCACAGCCAGTTGTGGCGCCAACAATCTGTAATATTACCACGAATTATGTAATTTATGCCAACTAACATGAGGCACCTGTAAAGCAATTCAGTATCACTTACGCAATGAATGACATTTTTGACTAAACTGTGTGAACATACAAGAATAGAAGACAAGGCTGTCATATAACTTTTTGATTGGATGATAAATAGGATTGAAGATTTTGACTTTGTTGATCTCCTTCCTCTTCACCATCTGTCTGAGAGCAACCACTGGTTTAACTCTCTGAACTGATGTAACATACAATTATTAAATTGTCTTTTGTTTTGAGATGTAAAAGAGAAATTGAAGGCACCTTTCTACAAGATTTTATTCTTTCATTCTCCCACCACCATTTATTTATTTATTTATTTATTTATTTATTTATTTTGGCTAACTCCAGGCTTCCAATATTCATCAATAATTACCCAGCAAAGGGATTTAGTTAATCCCTGTATGTATTATTTGGTTGTAGGTTTATGCATTCAGGAGCACTAGAAAGAAGAAAAGTACTGCAGAGAAAAGAGATTCTCTGAGACTCTCTACCTGAGCAAAGACACTTTGAGAGCACACAGAATAGCATATTATTTTAGCTGTTGTTTTGCAAAACAGCCATACAAGTCCCAACAAGCTATTTTTCCTGGAGGTATGTGAGCCTTCAGAGATGCGAATGAAATCATTAAGTCATCTGACTACTCACAAGTGGTAGTTTTAGCTAGGTGCCTAGCTTGTGCCCAAATAATAGGTTTCAGAAGAAATCTCATTCATCTTTTGTTCGCTATACATGGCCAAACTGGCTACCTGGAGCTCATTACCCAACTCTTGCTATAGCTGTATGCTATGTATATACATACTATAAAAGGACAGACTTTATAATTGTAAGGGCTGCAGACATGTTCTGTTGAAAAAGACCACAGTCCTGAAGCATGTGTTGAGATGGATCAACTGGTTGGTTGGTTCCTGCTAGGGTTTTTGAAGAAGGTGGTAATTAACACTGGTCTACCACATTGTTCTGCTGAACTGTTTAGTCTTACAGTGGGTAAATACTTACCTCTCCTTTACTGGATAGTGAGCTATCAGGAACTGTAAGTGATTCAGTTCCTTATTTTCCTTCCTGAGGCTTGTTCAAACTCTTGAAAGACAGGATTTCCAACCAAAACAACTTTTTTTTTTTTTTTTTTTTAATCTCTTGCCAGTGTGATCTCAAGCCATTTGTTATTCTTTATTTTTTCTCTCCTCTAGATCGTTTGTATTCCTCATTCCCTTGTATATATATATATATTTATATATATACACACATATATATATTCACATATATATATACACATATATGTGTATATATAAAATCAGGAGTATTCCATAAATGAAATATTATTTTTAAATATCCATCAGTAGACTTCTAAAAGACTTTTTCCCACCCTGAACACAACATTGAGGAAGATAAGCAAATAAAGTTATCCAATTCTACTCTGTGAGGTATGAAATTACTCCTTGCTAGTGGTAGGGAGTAGTTCCCTAGGAACAGCACACACTGTACATTTCTTATTTAACAAAATAAAACATGTGAGTAAGGAAGCAACTAGAGACTATACAGGCAGATGCGACATGTCTAGTCCACATTTATTTAGTTTTGGCTTCATTGTGATCAGGGAGCTTATACAGCACAGTTAGCTATAATAGGAATGTCACATCTTCTAGAGCTTTTTGTATCCTTCCCACGGCTTTCTATTTGCCTGGCTGTCCCAATTCCTTCTGTATAATCAGCTGTTTGCAGATGTGGTATTGCCAGTTAATTACACAGATGCTAGGCTGATGTAAACTAATTTACAATAGTTAAGAGTCTGACTCTTAGTAGTTGGTCCCACTCAGAACACTGATATTAAACTAAAAGATTAAAAAATGATCTGAGACCTACAGCAACAAAAGAGTAGCATAGTTTCTGTTCTGCCTAAGAGCATGATTTCCCTCTCTGTACATAAACTAGCATATCACTTTGACCATGAATTACATCTAATTTATGCATCTGTAAGAGATAAATAAATATGTGCAAAGTAAATTTTAAAGGTATTTACATGACACATTTGACAATTTCAGTTTTCAGCTAACTCCTTATGCTGCTATAAACACAACGCTAGCATGACAGAGTTCCCTAAAAATGTAATGAGAGGCACTATGGAAATCGTATAGTGTCTGAAATCAGGAAATATCACACACCCAATCTATGTATAAGAACTTATAAAATAATACTACATTACTGTCAGATCACAACTGTACTTTGTCTTTCATGCTGTGTTGCATGTTTCATATAAGCTCTTCCTTGTATATACTGAATACAGCTGAAGTGGGAGTGAACAACCATTAATGTTCCTAGGCCCTTTCTTACTGTTCCCTGTTCACACTTTCTATTTATAACTAATGTTTTATATGTCCGTAAGATACTGGACTCCTCCATGATCAGAAACAAGGACTGGTTATCTGCATGTTAGTACAACAGGAGCTTGATCTGAGATGCAATTTCTTGATAATATCAATATACAAGTAATAGATATGGAGTTGTTGTCTCATAAGTCCACAACTCGATTGTTCTTTCTTTAATACAGCAATCTATACAGGTGATAAGCAGGTACTTTGTCATTTTTTTTCTGACCTGAAAACATTCCCCCATCTTCTGCTTCTCATTCAAACTTCTTAAGACCTAAGACACAACACCAAGGCCAAGGAAAGATTTCAACTGATTTCAATGATCTTCAAATCAGAAGCTAACAAGTATGCCAGTAAATAGTTAATATTTAAAATTTTTAAGTAGAAATGGCAAGAAAAAAAAACTCCGTTTTGCTTCCTAATACCTACTGCCATGAGATAGATAACATGAAATATTTTTCCTACTCAGGTGGATGAGGGAGGAAAAGGAGACAGAAAAGCACTCTGGAAATGCACTTACAGAATCTTGCAGACCACTACCAGACTATTAGTCAATACAAACTCCTTTGCTGAAACTTCATATAAGAAGTGTTATTCTGAACTCAGGACCTGTTTAATTTACAGCTGCAACCACTGCCACTTTGAGATGTTTAGTGGTACACTTTGCTAAATATAGCTTTAGGTTTTCTGCAAAGTAGTTTCTGATTTCCTAAAGGATTCACAGTTATCTGAGTTTTGGAAGAAACCTGGATCCATTTTCTTAAGAGAAGAGCTTTAAAAGAGCACTTTTATTGACCATCCATATCCTATATCTGCAAGTCTTCTTCAGTTAAATGTTCCATTATAAGCCTTCTTCTGTAGCATATGCTTGTGATTAAATGTCCCATTAGAAACTTCTTTAGACAAGCAGGATCAAAACTATGTCTACTGAACCAATGCACCCAACCAGAATTCATACTGACCTTCCCCCAGGAAATGAAGAACTTTTCTTGTCATTAGCATACAGCTGCTAAGTGTCACACAGTGCAGACAGAATTGAAGTTTTCCCTACCAGCTCCTCATAGTGCTTGTATCACAAATGTCTAATGGCAAACGACAACAGCCGGAAAGGCCACCCCGCTAACTCTAGGAATATCACAAAAATTGAGAAAAAAACAAGAAATATTCCAAGCTTTCCAATGGATATTCCATGGCATACTGTATGTGATAGACCACTAATCACTCTTGATTCTATGATAAATTTGAATACTAATCCCTTCTGAATAGGGATTAAGCTTCAGCATGTAGAGAAGGGATTCATTAGAATTCATCTCATCAAGACACAGCTTGAACAAAGTTCCACAGCCCTCTCTGCACTGCAGCCTTTTTAGTGCTGACAACCAATTGCCAAAAGCAGCAGAATTAACAGTGAGTGGCTAAAATCAACAAACTGTAACCTATGAATATCTGAAATTTCTCAGTCAGAAGTTTCAGTTTATGTGGTGTGTTGTAGTCTGGAGAGGATTATTTTCAGCCAAAACACTTTCTGGGTAATAACAATAGGCAAACCTTCACATAATTCTGAAAGGGATGACAGTAAGTAAGGGAAAGGCAATGGTGATCATGTTGACAGAGTACAAGCATGAGTGTTGTGAGGCTCCATCTTTTGATATATGCATCATTGGCCACAGGCTCACACAGTTAAATTACTTCATTGATTCAGCATGAATCAGACTAGATATTAATGCATCATCGGGATGCCCTTTCTCAGGGAGCAAACACTCTGGTATAGCTTTGACCTCCTCCAAATGGTATTCATATAAAGGCATAGAATGGTGCCTAATGCAAGACGTAATATGTGCTTAACAGTAGTTTTTGTTTCTACTGGCTAGAATCAATGAGTATTTTGAGCACCAAATTAAAAGCAAAACCTCCAAACTTTTAGGACTCCATTCTCAGTTTTAACTAAATTGGCATAGGTTTTATGAACACATGGAGCTTTGCTGCACATAAGCTGAAGATTTGGAATAGTCTATGATACATCCTACTGTTGCAAGGAGAAATGGCCTCAGGCATTCTGAACTAAAATAAGTTGTCTACAGTAAATCATGCACAGATATACAGCAATACAGTTCTACAAGCTCTGCAAGTGGAATACTGCTGTGCTAAAAGATGACAACCTCTCACAAACAACTCTACTTTACCCTGTGGCCAATAATAGCCCAGCAAAACGGGACATAGAAAATCATGGGCCCTTCATGTAGCACAAAATTAACCTTGAGACATGTCATTAATCACAAGTTTCAGCTTCATACAGAATATTTAGCAGTCCAAGTCTCATACATTATAAGCAGCTGTTTAGCTAATTGTTTTGAAATGTGTTAAAAAATCGAAAATTCAGGTGCAGAAACCTAGTACTGTATGACACCAGCTGTCGTTAATTGGTTATTATTTATATATATAATATAATATAACATAATATAATATTACATAACGTAACATAACATAACATAACATAACATAACATAATATAATATAATATAAATATATATAAATAATATAAGATATAGATATTAAATTATATATCCTTTGGCTATAAAGATACTATGCTGATGTGAGCATCCGGAGGTTATGGCTCACTACATTTTGTTTGTCTAAATTAGCACTACTTTATCATTGCTTTCTATTAATATCCTTAGCTGTGTAAGGTATTTCCATGCAAACAATGAACATGCTATGATTTAGACAAACATGCAAATTCATAATTCAGAGTATCTGAAGTAAGTAGTTAAATCTGAAAATTAACGTTTTTCAACACACATAAAAACCAGTATCATGCAACTTTCAGATTTCATATGTAGGGTAACAGAAATTACTAATAAACTCTGTACACAAATCACAAAATCAGGAATTAGTCATATTAATTATTTAATAAAAGTGTTGAGTTTAAAAAAGAAAAAAAAAACAAATTGCTCTCACAAATCTTCATAATAGAAATAGTCTCATATAAATAGAAGAAAAAAAAAGAAAACAATTCGCCATTAACTTAGGATAAATTCCATGGAATTTTCATATGACATAAATTAGGATATGAAAACTAAAAAATATTTTCTATGTGTATTCCATATATTCCACTAAGCATTTAGGGTGAATGCAGCAGCTTGAATTGAGTCAAATATTATTTTTCGTGTGCCATAATTATAATTACATTTGCTATTTGAAGCCAGCATGGCTTCACCGAGGCCATAGAATCATAGAATATTCCGAGTTGGAAGGGACCCATAAGGATCACTGAGTCCAAGTCCTGGCACCACACAGGTCTGCCCAAAAATTCAGACCATATGACTAAGAGCACAGTCCAAATGCTTTTTAAACTCCGACAGGCTTGGTGCCATGACTATGTCCCTGGGGAGCCTGTTCCAGTGCTCGACAACCACCTCAGTGAAGAAGTGAAGAAGATATCTTTTCCTGATATCCAGCCTGAACCTCCCCTGTCACAGCTTGACCCCATTCCTTTGGGTCCTATCACTGGTCACTAGAGAGAATAGATTGGTGCCTGCCCCTCCACTACCCCTCGTGAGGAAGCTGTAGACCGCAATGAGGTCTCCCATCAGCCACCTCTTTTCCAGGCTGAACAAACCAAATGACCTCAGCCACTCCTTGTACACCTTGTCCTCTAGGCCCTTCACCATCTTAGTAGCCCTTCTCTAGACACCCTCCAATACTTTCACATCTTTTTTTACTGTGGTGTCCAGAAATGCCCACAGTACTCGAGGTGAGCCTGCACCAGCACAGAGCAGAGCAGGACAATCACATCCCTCAACTAACTACCAATGATGTGCTTGATGCATCCCAAGATATGGTTAGCCCTCCTTGCTGCCAGGCCGCACTGATGGCTCATATTCAGCTTGCTGTAGACCAAAACCCCCAGGTCCCTCTCTGTGGGGCTGCTGTCCTCAGTCTGTATGTATAGTCAGGGTTTCCTCTTCCCAGTTGCAGGAGCCAGCATTTGCTCTTGCTAAACTTCATGCAGTTGGTGATCGCCCAGCTCTCCAATCTGTCTAGATCTCTCTGCAAGGCCTTTCCACCCTCAAGAGAGTCAACAACTCCTCCCAGTTTAGGATCATCAGCAAATTTGCTCAAAACACCTTCTAGTCCTATATCCATATTGTTTATGAAAACATTGAAGAGAACTGGCCCTAAAATGGACCTGGTGGACCCAACTGATTACCACCCACCAACCTGATGTGGACCCATTTACCACAGCCCTTTGAGTCCTACCCATCAGCCAGTTATTCACCCATCGTATTATGTTTTTTTTTTTTCTAGCTGTATGCTGGACATTTTGTCCAGTAGGATCCTATAGGAAACTGTATCTAAATATTTACTGAAAACCAAACAGATCACATCAGCTGGTTTCCCTTGATCGACTAGATGGGTGATCTTATCATAAAAGGAAATCAAATTTTCAAACATGGCATATAAACCCCTTTTGAACCCATGTTTGCTGCGACCAGTGACTGCATTGTCCCCCAGGTGTGTGGCATAAAGACCACATGGACACCAGGGTTCTTTTAGGATCAGTAACTGCTACTGCTTTATTGATGATATAACTGCAACGTCTCTCTTATTGAGGACAGGCTGCCTTCTTATACCATTCACTCTACAGCAGTACTTTTCCACTAACTATTCATTGGTCAAACAACTTTGCCCGGCAACCGCAAACACCCAGCAACCTCCATGTATTAACGACTGGAGAACAAGCAGTACAGACAGCAAGGCGTCTCCTGAATCACCCTTCTTTGTTCCTTCTACTTTACATTCTACACTTTACATTCCTGCTGGCCTCATTGTTAAGAGTCCGATGTTATCGCCAATCATGGGGCTTGTTGACCCCCTTGGCCACACTCCCACACAGGTGTGCTTCAATAAATTCAAGGATAATCTTCTCTATAATTTTACCAGGCACTGACATGAGACTGACAGGTCTGTAGTTGCCAGGATCCTCTTTCTTGACCTTCTTTAAAATTGGTACAAAATTTGCCAGCTTCTAGTCAACTGGGACCTCTCCAGGTTCCCAAGACTGTTGAAAAATAATTGAGAGAGGTCCTACGATGATATCAGCCAGCTCTCTGGGCACCCTGGGATGAATCCCATCCAGACCCATGGACTTGTGTGGATTCAGGTGGAGCAGCAAATCCCTCACACACATTCAGGGTCAGTTGGGAGTTTATCATTCCCACCATCATGGTCCACCAGCTCAGGGCACCCTGGGTCCCGAAGCCCATCATCGGCATTGAAGACAAAGGCAAGGAATTAAACATCTTTGCTTTTCCTATGTCCTTGTCTGTGAGGTGACCATCCCCATCAAGTAGAGGTTCTATGTTTCCTCTGGTCCTCCTTTTTCTGTTCACATATTTTATAAAGCCCTTTTTATTGTCTCCCACAGACATGGCCAGCTTCAACTCTAATTGAGCTTTGGCTGCACAAATTTTCTCTCTACAAAGGTGAACAGCATCCCTGCAGTCTTTCCACATTGCCTGACCCTGCTTCCAGCAGCCATGCACTTTCTTTTTATGATAAGAAGAAGAAGCTCCAGAAGAAGATCCCTGGTCAGCCAAGCTGGCCTTCTGCCCTGCCTGCTTGACTTCCTGAGCACAAGAAGAATGTGGATTTGTTAAGGAGGTTTCAGAGGAGGGCCATGGAGTTGGTCAGGGGGTTGGAGCACCTTTCCTATGAAGAAAGACTGAAAGAGCTGGGGATGTTCAAACTGAAGAAGAGAAATCTCCAGGGAGACCTCATCATGGCCTTTCAGTACATAAAGGAGGCTTATTGAAAAGATGGAGAATGACTTTTCACTTGGGCAGATAAAAGACAAGAGGGAATGGTTATAAACTTAAAAAAAAAAAAAAAAAAAAAAAGTAGGTTTAGAATAGATGTTGAGAGGAAATTCTTCATTCAGAGGGAGGTAAGCCACTGGAACAAGTTTCCCAGAGAAGCTGTGGATGCCCCTTCACTGGAATTGTTCAAGGCCAGGTTGGATGGGGCTTTGAGCAACCAGATCTTGTGGAAGGTGTCCCTGCCTGTGGCAGAGGAGTTGGAGCCAGGTGATCTTTATGGTCCCTTCCAACTCAAGTCATCATATGATTCTATGATTTTGATCTTCTGTGAATTATGACTGGAAATTGATGAGTTTGGGGTTGGTAAAAAGCATGACAGCATCGGGTAAAATAATAGGTGTTAAAATGTTAATGAATATTATGAAAAAAATGAATATTAAACAAAAAACACTGACAAAATAGCAAGTGTGGAAACCTGGACTTGATGTGTCCTGAGAGATCTGTGGACTTTTAAAAGTAGATGGTTCTCTGTTTTGGGTGTCCTAGCAAGACAGCCTCTTTCACCCAGTAATATCTTCATACCATGAAGCTTTATATGATTTTTGAAAGAGTTCCACCAAACTTGTATTGCAGAGTTTTTCTCATAAACTATTAAAATTGAAAATCTAAAAAACCCTACCTTGAGAAAACATCTTACAAAACAGGTTAGTGTTGAATAAAATGTTGATTTAACATGACAAATCTGTCCCAGGAAACTTGCAAAATTTTTCTTATTCCATTGGAATCACCACCCCATTCAGGGTTTTTATGCTAATTCGATCTTTTCACAGAAAAGCTGTTACAAAACAGTGCAGGGCCCTTGACAGATTATTTGTTCTGTAAAATGTTACAGCACTTTTTTCACATTTTTTTTTTTCCTTACCGATGCAGTAAGAATTGGTGCCCACTGGAGGGCACAAAGAAAGTCCTATAAAAGTGTGTGAAATGACACATGAAGATTAAAGGGGTTGCTCTGTCTTAGCAGAGAAGTTTGACTGCCATTAACTTGTGGTGTTCAGGTCTTGTGGTCCGTTCATACTGTGGCTAGTTGCACGAGAGACTGGAAAAGTAATTTCTCATGTGGTAAACTTGAGCTTTATTTCGCTGTTAGAGATCAAAGTAATAATACTGTTCTGCTCAATGAGCTCAAAGAAGCATTATCATCCTTCTGTTTCCTACTCTCTTCATGCAACTCTACCAGTATCTTTCAGAAAGCATGCATACAAAATCTCAGAGGCTATATAAGTTTTACTTAAAGCCTTGAAAGCTTTAATTTGCTAGAATATATTGATGTCACAACATAGGAGAAATATATGAATATAAATATATGGATAATACATGACTGCTTTTTATTTGATTTCTTATTTACAAAGAGATCGGTTCATTAGAAAGTCATACAGTCATAACTTCCTAGGAAAGTTTCCCATACATCCATTTCAAGGTGAATCTGATGAATACCTTTCTGTAAGATGAAAAGGAATCCCACATTTGCATACTGAGGAAACCTCTGTAAAATAATCCAGCCTTTCTCTGTGCTAAGACAAAATGACTGAGAATATTCTCAGCAACTTTGACAGTTCAACATTAGATGATTTATATCTTGAAACCTTTCCCACATACTTGTAAAACTTGCAGCCCACCTGACATCACCCTTACAGTATCGTCCTGATCCTGCAACTAATTCCTATTCCTTTTCTCAGATTTATTCTATTATCCTTAAATTAATTATGTTCCACCACTTGTAAAGGATAATTTCAGTTCCATGACAGTAATTGCAAGTATCAAGTGCTCATAAGTTTATTTTTTATTATTTTTGTTTGTTTCTTTGTTTTCCCCACTATTTGACACTTGTTTAGTCAAGCTATACATAATTAGATGGTCAAACTTTCATTGTAATTCTCCTCTTGCTTTCCTGATAATCTTCAATCAGGTTTTCTCAAAATTCTTTTCATAAAGCCAATACCTATCCCAAAATGTCTGTAACTAGAGAGCTAGAGCCACTACAAGGTACTTAGAATGCCTTGGATTCCATGGAATCTGCATATATTTTTATATTTGGTAAGAAGTTCAATAGATTTACTGCCCTACCAAAAAAAGTTTTATGGCCAATTCAGCCTGATTTCCAGTAGATTATTGTCATACAGCTGGAAGTGATGCTGGAAATGCTGCCAAAATTATGTTTATCACCCTTGTTTTATGACTGGTTTGCAGAAGCTTCTGATTTGTTAAATGTTAACAATTCAGGGTGAAGATTTCACCATTAAAAAAAAAAAAAAAAAAAAAGGTTCTTTAGTAAGAAATCACATTTTCTTCTGGATGATCTGTCACAAGAGAAATAGGTAGAGCCACTCGGGTTAAGAACAGATTGTCAGCTCTTGAAAGAACAGTAGGACTTCCATCTTTAAGATTTGGACAAGAAAGGATTTAGACAGAGCGGGATACCATTTGTAACTGAGAGTCATGTTTTCAGATTAATGGGGAAAACATGCTTTCACATATACTGAAAGCAGAGCATATAAAAAAAAATATCTCAGTTTGATTACAGTCATTAGAAACTTGGCAGGTGAGCCACCAGCACTGAATGAAACTGGCATCCTGGGGAAAAAATGATAACGTGACCATGTAATTAAGGCACACACACGAGGGATGAATTAAGAGTGCATATGCCTTTCTAATTCTGTCACTTCTTAACTTTTCTATGCTTTACTTTGCAGTCTTAATTTTCCTTTATGTGGTTGTGCCTGTAATTAATAAATATGCTTAGTGAGTCCAAGGCTGGCGTCCTTCCCTTAGCAGCTGTCAGAAGAGCTCTCTGACTTTCTATTTGCCACCTATCATTTCTCTTTGTACTAAGCAATTATGTAACAAAACATGTCTTAACATAGTTAAGGCTTGCTTTTACGTTTGATATCTGCAGCATTCACCTTAGTTTCTATAGTAGTACTACAGAACTATTGGGAAGCACTGTATATTTAGAGAGCACTCTTTCAGTTTGTCTCAAAAAGACACTGGAAAACTTCTCTAAAGACTGAGGAATGAAGAGTATTTGAATCATTCTGTAGTTTGCACAGCGCTATCTCATCCAACGTAAATGATTTTCTCAAACATATAGAGACTCAATTTCAACAGCTTCACTGAAATTTGGACACATTTCTAGAATAGATTCTTCTGCAGCTTAAGAACATAAGAACATAACACCTAGAAGAGGTTGCTTGCTTCGTGACCTGCCCCCCCCCCCCCCCCCCCCCCCCCCCCCTTTTTTTTTTCCCTTAGTATATATTACTATTGTATTCAAAATTCTATGGGCTTTCTGCCATCTGTTTAACAAATATCTTGAACATATTCAGAATTATTTCTGTGATCTTCTGTTTTAGAATAGTGATCTTTCTCATTCATTCTATTCTTCAGCCAATATCAAGCCCTGGCATGGCATCTATGAATTTGCAAGCAAGATTATCTGTCTACACTCAGTAAGAAATAAACACACAGTGTCATGGGCAAGTGTGTACAATACCATCCTTTAGAAGATTTATCGTCTTTAAAGAAAACAGTGAAAATCACACAATATGTATGTAGTATTTATTTTTTTTTTCCCAGAAATGGATGTTGTTTCTCATCACAGTGGAAAAGAGCTGATTGTGGAGAAGAAATACTGTCCACTACTGAAGATAAAGCATGTAACTGACAACATTTATTTCACCTATATTATAGCATACTGTTATAAAAGAGGGACATATAACTACTGGATTGAGTTCAGAGGAGGGCTACTAAGATGATTAGAAGACAGAAGCACCTGTTGTATGAGGACAGGCTGAAAGAACTGGGCTTGTTTAGCCTGGAAAAGGGAAGACTAACCTCATTAATGTATATAAATATCTGAGGGAAGGGTGTTGAGAGGACACTCAAGAGAGGTGGTCTCTTTTCAGTTATGCCCAGCGACAGGACGAGAGGCAACGGGCACAAACTGAAGCACAGGAGGTTCCAGCTCAATATGAGGGGGCACTTGAGGGTGACAGAGCACTGGAACATGTTGCCCAGAGAGGTTGTAGAGTCTCCTTCTCTGGATATATTAAAAATCCACCTGCCTGCCATCCTGCGCAATGTGCTCTAGGTGACCTTGCTCAGCAGGGGGGGATGGACTAGATGATCTTCAGAGGTCCCTTCCAACTTTGGCCATTCTGTGATTCTGTGATATTAATAAGAAAGTTGATCAAATATACATATATATTTTTTATTGCCTCAGCTTTATTGTTGAGGATAGAATACTGAAATTGTGCCACTCACAAAACACTGACACTCATCTTTAAAGGTATTGTTACAGAACTGAATTTTGTTAAATAATTCAAATAGTTATTATTAGATATTTTATTCATTATATCTCCTTGATCCTCAGCTATGTGGTGACAAACACATGTTTAAAATAGCTCTATCAAAGTGATAGATTCATGGATGAAATTAGCTCTGTTTTCACGTCACTCAATTACTTGTGTATACTATCTCGTATATAAACAATGTTTTATATTTATAATCAATGTTTTAATCTTAAACCATTTACAAGACTTAAAAATGATTCTTAAAGAAGAACCAAAGAAAACCTCCACTACATTGGGTTGAAATAATGATTAATGTCAAGAAATGGAACTCCAGGATGGACCTATAAATTTCAGACTTTGATATGCACATCTACACTTGTGGAGAGATATGACCATACATTCAAATTGCTCCTTTATTCACAATATGTTTTCAGTTATGGCTTTCAACAGGTATTTTCCTCATTCAGTCTGAAATAACTGAAAGGACAATTAGTTGCACCATTTCTGTCCCCTTGCAACCATACAATATAGCGGCCAGTAATTCACTGGTGTAAGGAGAGGCAGGCTAGGGTTATTTGATTTTGCAAGGTGCAAACTACCCAAAGAACACCCTAACTCCTTGAAAATGTACTGTGTGGAACTCCCTTTACTTGATGGGAATTAAAGGCATTTGTATCATGTCTCCAACTGCTCAGACAAATACCTTGACTTTACTAGTTAATATTTTCTACTCAACAGACTCTTCAAAATGGAAAAGCTGTCAGTTTGCTTTAGCAAGATCCAAGTTGATTTTATCTCTTATACTTAGAAATCCTTGTCACTGTTATCAGGCAAACTTGGAATTTCAAGTATCACAAAAGAACCCGTGGAAAATGATTTAAAGTGAATTTATTACTTAGTTTAAAAGGGAGTTATAAATTTCTGTAAGAAGATTAATACTTTCCTCATTAACTTTCCAGTTGTGATTTCAAAGGCCATGAGCTCTGTCTCACTCAGAATACAAGCAGTCAAATTCAAGAGAAAAAAATATATCTCAAAATCCTGCATGGGACTAATAAAACCTATTTAACCTAAAAACATTTTGGACTGGATTGGGGTTGGGGGGAAAGATGTGGCATTCATAACAGATTAATTCTGTAGCACAGATAACCACTTCCTAATTTAACATCTCAATTAAGTTGCACTGTATGTGGTTAGAGTTTGTGAATACAGATGATGAGATCTGATTAACTTTAGCCTAGCTGCAGTGCAACATTTTGTTAGATATGAGATTCAAAACAGAAATACCCTTAGAACTCAAGGTTTTATTTTCAGAATATGCTGTCCCTTTATCCCCAATTTTTGATTACTAATACTACCACAGTTTTGAAATTTCTAATGAAAGATCTATGTGACTGGAAGGCATGCTAATGGAAGAGCTTACTTTGAAGTCAGCCATTTTAAAATGGGAAATGGGCATTTCTCTAAAATGAATGGGGTTATAAACACTTTCAGATGATGGATTTGTCTACAAAAGTGTTTGACATCAATTGCTGAATATACTTATGGCATCCTGTGGCCTAGAGGCATGACTTACTATGTGATGATCATCTGTCTAGCAAGCTGTGGCAGTTGCAAGTTGACAATGGCATCAAACAAATACAACAATCTGCTAATACACACTCTTTGTTACACTGGTAGAATAGTTTGATAGTGTACAGATAGCATCTGATCCTCTACAGTCAGTTATAGTCCTGCCTTTGAAGAAAGCTTTAACAGGGAACGCACTGCACAATTATATAACCAATGATAAGAACAGAAAAACAAAAATTATGGAGAATTTTAATGAAAAGCATATAAAATAAAACCAAAATGAGAATAATGCTTTTTGACAGTTATATGATATCTTAACGGGTGTTAAATACCTCCAGATAGTCCTTTGCACAAGTTTTGGCTAAACACTTTTTTTTTTTTTTTTTTTTTTCAGCTCTATTTATCATTTCATTCAGTTTACTTACATTGAGCACTGAACAGTTTCCATTCTCTGACATTCTCCGTTCCCAGTTTTTTATAAGAGGAGCCTATTTTAAAGATCTATGTTGCTCCATTTCAGATGAGAATATCTCTATTCAGTTTAAGTATTATCCAATGTTAGGTTTACTTGGCTGCATGCAAACCATTGCCACCTCACTCTTCTTCCTTTGAGTCAACTTAGAGGTGAATCCCATTTGGAGACCCTGTAGTAATGCAGACATATGAAGAGACCTGAGCATATCTGTGTGTTTATACATCAAAATGAAACGTCCTTTAGGAGACTTGCAAGTGAGGGATAGGCAGCTAATGAAAAATGGTTACAGTGAAAGACTATGGCCATTTCTCATGCATGATCACCTACTCCCATTAAATTCAGTAAGAGGCTGTTCAAATGGGAAGCTGTAGACACATAGCTAAGTGAATTGAGCAAGGTGACACAGAAAATCTGTGGCATGGCAGGGTGTCTTCCTACCTGTGGGTTAAAATTTTCCAAACATGGTACCATGCTTCCTCTACGTCATCCTGGTTTTCCAAAATCAGCAAGAGGCTATCCCCGAAGTGACACTGATGAAATCAATGGAGTTCCACAGACACGAAATTATAAAGAAACTAACTGTAGGAGATGGTAAAGTCACATATTTTCTTTCTTCCTCTCTACATGTAAAGCAATAAAACAATAATGTGGGTTATTGTAACTGTTGTATCTGAAATCCTGTAGATTACTACCATTGGCAAAATACTGGTGTCTTAAAAGAATTAAAATTCAATAACAAAAACACTAGTACCACCAAAAACAAAAAGCACAAACAAACAAGCAAAACCCTCACCCATGCAAACAAACAAAGGCTGCAATATTATTGCTAGATTACTTTTAAGTAAAAAGAGTAGTTAAAGCAGCATGTCTAGCTTCACATCTCCATTTGTGTCCATATTGCAAACATTGCTAAAGTCAGGCTACATATAAAAATGAGAGGTGTCAGCTACCTCAGGTGACAATTTTAATGATGTCAGACAGAAAGTAATTATGGAAATTAATGGAGATTATTTTAAATAGGAATTGAGGGTAACATCATGGTCCTGCTAAAATCATCTGGTGATTTGCCCTGGGTAAAGAGCTCGTGTTTTCCACTGTGAAGGCAC
Organism: Cygnus olor; assembly: GCF_009769625.2. NCBI lineage: Eukaryota > Metazoa > Chordata > Aves > Anseriformes > Anatidae > Cygnus > Cygnus olor. The sequence goes on from NC_049198.1 coordinate 37,713,830, forward strand.
ATCAAAGAGATGGGACAGACAACATAGGCCATCACAAAAGTCAGGACTATCACAGAATCGTAGAATCATTAAGGTTGGAAAAGACCTCCAAGATCATCTGGTCCAACCAGCCCCCTATCACCAATACCACCCACTAAACCATGTCCCTAAGCACCAGGTCCAACCCTTCCTTAAACACCCCCAGGGATGGTGACTTCACCACCTCCCTGGGCAATCTATTCCAATGCCTAACTACTCTTTCTGAGAAGAAATGTCTCCTAATTTCCAACTTAAACCCACCCGGGTGCAACTTGAGGCCATTCCCTCTAGTCCTATAGATAGTCCTCTAGTTCTAGATAACTAGTCCTATTGTTAGTTATAAATGAGAATAGGCTGAACCCCAGCTCCCCACAACTTCCTTTCAGGTAGTTGTAGAGAGCAATAAGGTCTCCCCTGAGCCTTCTCTTCTCCAGACTAAACACCCCCAGTTCCCTCAGCCACTCCTCATAGGACTTGTGTTCCAGGCCTTAACCAGCTTCGTAGCCCTTCTCTGGACATGCTCCAGGGCCTCAATGTCTTTCTTGCAGTGAGGGACCCAAAACTGAACACAGTACTCGAGGTGCAGCCTCATCAAAGCAGAGTACAGGGGGACGATCACCTCCCTGGTCCTGCTGGCTACACTGTTCCTGATACAAGCCAGGATACTGCTGGCCTTCTTGGCCACCTGTCACACTGCCAGCTCATATACAGGTGAGCATTGACCAACACCCCTAGATCCTTCTGCACAGCTTTCCAGCCACTCTGCCCCAGGCCTGTAGTGTTACATGTGGTTGTTGTGGCCAAAGTGCAGGACCCGTCACTTAGCCATGTTGAATCTCATCCCATTGGCCTCTGCCCATTGATCCAACCTGTCCAGGTCCCTCTGCAGGGCCTTCCTACCCTCTGGCAGATCGACACTTCCCCCCAGCTCGGTGTTATCTGCAAACTTACTGAGGGTGTACTCAAACCTTATTATCATGAGAATAAGCTTCGTATTTGTCTGCATAAGTATGATATTCATTGTAAAGCTTTACATGTGTCTGTACAGAACTTATGGTATCTTGTAACAGGTGATCATGACAGAGAAGGCAAATTTTTCATATAGGTCACAAATGTCTTATGATAAAAATATTGGCTTGAAGGAACAATATGTGTATTTGTTCATCCCCATGCCAAAGGAGACAAAAGAGATGAGATTTTTCTACAGTGTATTCATTTTGTTGGTAGTACAGAACATTTTGAAACATTTATCTTGACATTTCCATCTTCCACTCTACCTGGAAGCAAGGAGATCATTTTATATTGCATCTGGTCGTCCTTTGCTTCGGAATAGTTATCTGCCTCTTTCATGTAATGCCTTAACAGGTTTCTATCGCAATCTTTTTTTATGTAGTTAAATGCATTTGATCTCCAACACATTTATCACTCAGTACCTCTGATTAAAAAATAAAAATAAAATCTGGACGCCTTTGAAGAATTGTTCTGCTTTGGTGGAGAGTAAATGGATTTTATTTATTTATTTATTTATTTATTTATTTTTAAATTAAAGCTCTAGCAGTTTCCTGTTATATGCATGTGTGCATGTGTAAGTGCACAGGGGAAGGGATCTTTATGTTTATTACACCAGGAGATCTCACTTGTTAGGATACAAAAGATAGCTTGGAAAGACTTAGTGTTTAATGGGCTATATTTTTCCCACTTTTCTACCAATGTATTAAAATTATTGCACAGTATAAAATCTACAAATTCTAGATAGAAATTCACCTGATTATCATGCCAGCAATGGTCAGAAGACTAATTAGCTCTATTAACTTGTCTAATCCAGGAGGATGTGAGAGGTGAAGGAGGATGGGTATGTGAGGCAGAAGTTCTTATATATATTTTTTTCCTCTCACATTTATATACATTAAAAAGATAAATCCTTGCAAAAGAAAACGAAATACCTGCAGATTTAATTTCAGTGACTCTGTATTTTACAACCTCATTTTCGCTTGTGACCAGGCACCTGAGTTATAGTGAAAGATAGGTGACTGACATTTTTTTTTTTTGAAAAATCTATATAGTGTACCGAATGCACAGATACCTGAGTTGCTCTAATTAAACTTGTTTACACACAGAGACAACATAGCCATACATGCATTGCTTTAATATGACCAAACTGACATTCATTTAGGGATTTCAGAGGCAAACCTTACTTAAATGTAAATGGCCAGTCACTCCTGTCAATTCTTTAAAAGCTGCTTTTGGAAACCCTAACAACTAACACAAACTCTTAGGTTTACGTCTAGTAGTAAGGTGATCAGCATACTGAAACATCAGTCGTGTTTCAATCATAGTTGGACTGGGACACTCATCAGACACAGGGAGAGTTCCACCATTGAAACTATACAACAAGCTAGATGTGACATTCCTTGAAAATACTGAGTATATTATATCTTATTATTGTTATTATTTTCAATATGAAAAACATTTCCTCACCTTCTTTTTCTGACAATTTGGAACAGCAAGCAGGGAGGTGTAGTTGTTGTGGAAGAAGTTGTTACAGTTGGAATATGCTGCTGATCCAGAAAGCCAGTCAGTAAATGAGAGGGGTAAATATAGATGACATCTCAGCAGCCTATTCTACACTCAGTACTCAGCCTTATGGCTCGTGGGCAGCATGAACTATTCTGGAAATTCCCAGCTCATGTTCCTTAGTTCATTCACTAAACAATGCACAAAGTAGCATCATCTATTCAATGCAGCACAGTGCAACTGAACTACCCATGTCCAACAAATCCAGTTATGTGAAAGATGGAGCCACTGCAACACATACCTATTTCCAGTGCAAGTGGAAGCAGTTTTGAGGCTCAGCAGCTCATTATAATACAAAGGCTGTATTCCCCTAAAGTACATGTGTCTAAACATACAGACTGCTTTGGCATTGTAATTGAGATTGAGTACAAAAATTATTGCAGCTTGAATACTGCGCAGTGGAAAAACACCAGTGAACATGATGCTGCTTTGCTGTTCTAGGGATTGACTCTTCTTTCATGTGTCCTATTTACATCTACAGAAGCACAAGAGCTAAAACACTGCTACAAAAATGTGAAAGTACAATTGGACCTATATAGCACTTATCTTTTAATTTAAGGTCTGCCAAGCTTATGATAAACATGACAGAATCCTCCACAAAGGATGATTCATCATATCCTAGAAATTCAAATATTATCTCATCTAGTCCAGAAGGATGCAGACAGAGAAAAAGAATGGCTTTGTAAAAAGAGATATTTGACTTATTCAAGGTCATACCCTGACTTTGAAAATACTCCATTGGCAATAACTGGAAGACCCATATCCAACCACATAGCCAGACTTACCATGGCTTTGTGTTCAGTTGTGGCTTTCTTTAGAGGGAATTTCTATGCAACTTGCTTTGCATGTGGGTAAATGACATAACTCTATGTAGGAGCTACTGGAATGTTTTTTATTTTATTTTTTAAATAGTTAAGTTTTGGGTTGTATATATATATATATATGCATATATATATATATATATATATTTTTTTTTTTTTTTTTCTGGTTCTCCTTCCTCGTTTTTGAGCCTTTTGATTGGCAGTAGTTTGTGTACAAGGCATGTTAGTCTGTAGGTATCTAATCTTTGTTTTTGTAGTCTGTCAGCTTGATGTAGTTAAATTATGGAATGATAGAATCATAGAATGGCTCGGGTTGGAAGGGACCTTAAATACCATGTAGTTCCAACCCTCCTGCCATGGGCAGGGATGCCACCCACTAGATTAGGTTTCCCAGGGCCTCGTCTAACCTGGTCCTGAACACCTCCAGGGATGGGGCACCCACAACCTCTTTGGGCAACCTGTTCCAGTGCCTCACAAGCATTTGAGTGAAATATTTCCTTCTAATCTCTAAATTTCCTCTCTTTTAGTTTAAACCATTCCCCCTTGTCCTATCATTATTTGATTAAGAGTCACTTTCCATCTTTTTTATAAGCCCCCTATAAGCACTGAAAAGCCGCAATGAAGTCAGCCCAGAACTTTCTCTTCTGTAGGCTGAACAGCCCCAGCTCTCACAGCCTTTATTCATAGGTGAGGTGCTCCAGCCTCTTGATCATCTTCATGGCCCTCCTTCGGACCTGTTCTAACAGATCAGAATTATTCTTGTGCTGGGGGCCTCAAACCTGGATGCAGTACTCCAAATGGGGCCTCACAAGGTCAGAGTAGATGGGGACAATCACCTCTCTTTACCTGCTGGCCACTCCTCTGTTGATGCAGCCCAGGATGAAGTTGGCCTTCTGGGCTGAAAGCTGCTGGCCAGCATGAGCTGCTGGCTCATGTCAAGCTTTTCATCCACCAGAACCCCCAAGTCATTCTCTACAGGGCTGCTCTCATTGTGTTCGTCTCTCAGTCTGTATTCATGTCCAGTATTGCCCCAACCAAGGTGCAGCACCTTGCACTTTGACATGTTGAACCTCATTAGGTTCACATGGGCCCAATTCTCAAGCTTGTTCAGGTCCCTTTGGATGGCATCCCTTCCCTCTGTTGTATCAACTGCACTACTCAGCTTAGTGTCATCTGCAAACTTGCTGAGGGTGCACTTGATCCCACTGTCTATGTCATTGATAAAGATATTAAACCGTACTGGCCCCAGGACAGACCCCTGAGGGACACCACTCATCACCAGCCTCCACCTGGACATGGAGCCACTGACCACCACTCTCTGGGTGCAACCTTCAAGCCAACTCCCTATCCACAGAATGGCCCACCCATCAAAACCATATCTCTCCAATTTGGAGACCAGGATGTCATGTGGGGCCATGTCAAAGGCCTTGCAGAAGTCCTGGTAGATGACATCATTCGGTCTTCCCTCGTCAACTGATGCAGTCACTCCATCGTAGAAGGCCACCAGATTGGTCATGTAGGATTTGCCCTTCGTAAAGTCATGCTGGCTGTCTTGGATCATCTCTTTGTCTTATGCCCTTGTTCAGTGCCAGTAGAAATCAGTGAGAATATTGGCGTCAGAGGGCTCAGAATAGGGTACAGAGACATTTATTAACCAAACATTTAGTTGCTGATCTTTTTCACTAAAGCATATAATAAAAGATTGTTGTCAAAACTCTGATCTCATTTAAATAGCTGTGAAAACTCACTAAGACTAAGATTTGACCCAATGTAAATCAGAAATGGAAAGAGAGAAGAAAAGAGAGGGAAAAGAACAGCAACATCGTTGTATATAGAATTGGTGCAGGTAACCATTTCAAAGCAGAAGCCAAGCTCTTATCTCACTTCTTCACAGGAAAAAAGAAAAGGGGAAAAAAAAAAAAAAAGTACTAAGAATTTGTTTCTCTCAGTGTTTAAGAAGATTCTACAAAGTTTGTTTCTGCCTTTAGCAGACATAATTTGCACTCCTAAAATTTTTGAAACTTCTCCAAGCCCTAAAAAAGTCTTGTAAAGTAGTTGCTGACTATGCCTCTTTTTTTTTTTTTTTTATCAGTTGTACAGCCTTGAGGTGTGTTACTGAGGCTGTGAAGTTGGATATGTTAGGTGTAGAGTTTATGAATATGAAAAACAGTAAATTTGCATGATTGTAGTGTATCAGTCATTGAAATTCACTCCTATTTGAGCAGAAATGATGTATCAGTGCATAAAACAATTAATGAACACTAAATTTTTAAAACAAAAGCTACAGTAAAAAATGAAAGAAAGAAGAAAGAAAAAGACAGATTTAACTTCTAAAAGCATTTCATTTTTGAGAATCTTTCAAGATCATCTCTGAAGATCTAGTGTCAACACCATTGCAACTTCAAAACTCATATCTTCTGCCTATTGCACAATTTTAACCTTTTACTTCTAAAATCAAAACAAGGGAGTGTAACCTCTCATTTGTAGTTTCTCTTTAAAAAAATGAAAGGCTTCAAATGGCACAAGGGCAGCAATTATGCCATCCAAACCCATCATGACAGAGTTACAGGGATAACACTGAAGCAGGCTAGAAAAAGGTAAAAGATATCAAAAGTAGACATGATGGGCATGATCTTACTCCATTTTTTCCTGCATTATTTTATGATTTCTTGAGGCCTTGAGATTAATAAAATTGACTCATTATTACCTTCCATTTGAGTATTACCTTAATACTCAATTAAGGTAAGACATGCATTTTCATCTTATAGAAATACAATATTTGATACCAGCTATGCTACATGATCATAGTCACATTTTCAGTGTAGCTTGAAACAGGTGGAATATTCTTTTGAAACTGGCTTATTAGAATTTACCTTTGATAAAAGCCTACCTTTTAATTTATTCTGGCAAAATTAATCATAAATATTTTGGAGTATGTTGGCCAGAATCAACAGTAGCTGTCATACTAATTTTAGAGGAAACGTATTACAACACTTACGGTAAGTTAAAAATATACTACTGTCTTCTTCAGAGATGACATGCAAACTGACTCTCTTTAGGCAATTAATCTGACACCTTTCAATGTCTCCTGAACAAAAAGCATAAGTTATGAAAACAGAAGCTACAAGCAGTCAGTGAGCCTAGGATACTGGCCAACTAGGTTAGGGCCCACAAAATGTACCATCTACCATTCCTATTTCCTGTCCTACATAAAAATTCACAGCAGCCTTACAAGGTAATTATGCAATTATTTTCTCTGTCTCTACAAGGTCAGAATCCAATGATGAGGCACCATGGACGCACACGCAACCCACACATGGAAGCTTAACTCGTTAGTTGTAAGAAAGATGTGATTATATGAAACATGTTAAGACAGCTGAACAGGATGAGTAGTCATAATTCAAACAGAATTTCAGATCTCAAAATTTTGCTAAACTATTTGCTTTGTTCATATCAATGTATTCAATAAATAAATAAATAAATAAATAAATACAAAAGCCTAAGAGGTGACATCATTATTTCCTACAACTTCATGAAGAGGGGAAATGGACAGGAAGGTGCTGATCTGTTCTCCCTGGTAGCCAGTGATGACAGGAAGTATGGGAACAGCACAAAGCTGCTCCAAGGGAGGTTCCGACAATTCTATTCTTCTATTCTATTCTATTCTATTCTATTCTATTCTATTCTATTCTATTCTATTCTATTCTATTCTATTCTATTCTATTCTATTCCACTCCACTCCACTCCACTCCACTCCACTCCACTCCACTCCACTCCACTCCACTCCACTCCACTTCATTCTATTCCATTCCATTCCATTCCATTCCATTCCATTCCATTCCATTCCAGAGAGAGAGAGAGGGAGAGAGAGAGAGAGAGAGAGGGAGAAATCATGAAGAGTTCCTCCATGGGCTGCAGCGTGGAGATCTGCTCTGTCGTGGGACCCATGAGCTGCAGGGGGACAGCGTGCTCTACCAGGGGCCTCTCCACGGGCCCCAGGGTAACTTTTGCTGCGTGCCTGGAGCCCCTCCTGACATCCTTCTACACTGACTTTCGGGTCTGCAGGGCTGTTTCCCACTCCTCTCTCTCCCACCTGCTGTTGTGCAGCATTTTTTCTCCCCATTCTTGTGCTCTCACAGAGGCACAGACAACATCGCTTACTGGCTCAGGTCTGACCAGTTTTGGGCCCTTTTGGAGCTGGCTGGAGCCAGGGCTCTTATCGGACATGGGGCAGCTTCTAGTCTGTACTCACAGAGGCCACCCCTGAAGCCCCTCTGCTATCAGGCCCTTGCTATGCAAACCTAATACATATCCCCAAGCATATATGTTAGTGCATGGGGTTATTCCTTTCCACCTGCAGGACTCGGCATTTCCCTTACTGGACTGTGTGAAGTTCCTGTCAGCCCATTTCTCCAGACTGTTAAGGTCCCCCTGGATGGCAGTGTGACCTTGTGCTGTATCAGATACACCTTGTAGTTTTGTACGGTCAGCAAACTCACTAAAGGTACATTTTGCCCCATTATCCAGTTCATTAATGAGGATGTTGAGCCTAATGGAGCCCAGTATTGAACACTTGGTACAGCAGTGGCCTCCAACTAGACTTCATACCACTCGTCAGCACATTCTGGGCCCAGCTGTTTGGCTAATTTGCAATCCACCTCACTGCCTGCTTGTCCAGCCTGTATGACATAAGCTTCTCTATCAGGATCTGCTGGGATACAGTGTTGAAAGCCTGTCTGAAGTTGAGGCAGATAATACCAGCTTCTCTGATCTCAGGTACCAAGCAATCTATTCCATCTTAACAAGTTACTGAATTGGTCAGGCAACCAACTAACTTTGTGAATCTATGCTGAATACACCTAATCACTTTCTTGTCTTTCATTTACCTAGCAATAATTTCTGGGATTCATTATTCCATCACATTCTCATGGAATGGGGTGGAGCTGACTGACTTGCAGTTTCCTGGGCTCTCCTTCTTGTTCTACTTGAAGACAGGTATGACACTCAACAATCCATGGCCTGTCTACCTCTAAAAGAAAGGTTTTTGAACATAGTTTGGCTTTAAAATGCCATGAAAAATAATCTTTTTTTTCTGTGTTTTGAGTACAACTCTGACAAACCTCAACATTTTCAGGTATATTTAGATCCACAATCAGTGCATGTGAAGCACCACATATACATATTAGACCATGAATTCCTGAATAAACAATATCACTTGTCCACCTGGACTGGTGTCTGCTGTTTAAAAATGTAGTAAAATTGTAGTCTGAGCATAGTGTTATCGGATTTTTTTTTTTTCATTTTTGACATATATTGAGTGCACCCTCAGCAAGTTTGTCTATGACACCAAGCTTTGTGGTGTGGTTGACAGGCTGGAGAGAAGGGATGCCATTCAGAGGGACCTGGACAGGCTTGAGAGGTGGACATGTGTGAACCTCATGAAGTTCAACAAGGCCAAGTGCATGGTGTTGCATCTGGATGGGGTCAATCAGAAGTACAAGTACAGGCTGGGTGAAGAATGGATTGAAGGCATCTCTAAGGAAAAGGACATGGGGGTGTTGTTTGATAAGAAGCTTGACATGAGTCGACAACGTGAGCTTGCAGCCCAGAAAGCCAACTGTATCCTGGGTTGCATCAAAAGATGAGTGGACAGCAGGTCGAGGGAGGTGATTGATTGTTCCTTCTTATTCCACTCCCATGAGGCCCCACCTGGAGTACTGCATCCAGCTCTGGGCCCTACAGCACAAGAAGGACGCAGAATTAATAGTATGAATCCAGAGGAGGGCCATAAAGATGATCAAGGGGCTGGAGCACCTCTCCTAAAAAGACAGACTGTGTGAGTTGGGGTTATTCAGCCTGGAGAAGAGAAGGCTCTGGGGAGACCTTCTAGCAGCCTTCCAATACCTAATAACAGGGCCTACAGAAAAGCTGGGGAGGGACCCTTTGTCAGAGACTGTAGAGATAGGACAAGGGATAATGGCCTTAAACTAAGAAGGATAGATTTAAATTAGACATAAAGAAATTCTTTACTCTGAGGGTAGTGAGTGAGGCACTCATACAGGTTGCCCAGAGAAGTTGTGGATGTCCCATCCCTCGAGATGTTCAAGGCCAGGTTGAATGGGTCTTTGAGCAATGTGATCTAGTAGGTGGCATCCCTGCCCATGGCAGGGGGGGTTGGAACTAGATGATCTTTAAAGTCCCTTCCAACCCAAACCATTCTATGATTCTATGATTTAACTGATTTGTTGCTATGCAAGCACCAACATATGTTTATGTCTGGCAGACTAGTACAGTAATAAATAAACAAATAAATAAATAAATAAATAAAGATACCGTAATCTCTACAGTAGTCAAAGTTTAGCAAGCCACTAAAATAAACCAGCTCAATGAACTGAGCAGCAACGACAACATAAAACTAAACTGAAAACATGCCTAAGACAACAACATTTATTTTATTTCCATCTCTAATACTGACTCTTAATAAATGACAAAAGTGTCCAGTAATTTCTTTGTTACCCTTCCTGCCTGGACTTCCAAGACTTCCAGGCATATTTGCAGTATGACTTCTTGATTTGATAGACTCCATCATTTGACCAGAGTTTTATGCAGAACTGCTGACTGCTTTCTATTCTGGTTTGCCAGAATGTGTATCGAAGATGAGTAGCTGTCTCTGATAACGCTGCTCGTGTGCGTGTGTCTGTGCATGTGTATAAGGTATTAGGCTACACACTATAAAAAAGTGAGTACTGTCCAGTACGTTATTATTACCAGAGTGGAAGTCCCTTTTGTGTGACTTCAGAAAGCTAGCATTTACAGTTCACTGAGCTCATAACCTTCAATCTTAGGGCTTTTTTATCCTGTTTAGTCCAAATCTAACCAGACTGCAGCAGGCATAGAGTACTCCTTGCTATGATGTATGTAATTCTCTTCTTTGAACTCATCAGTAAGTGACAACAGTTATTAGTGTCATCTAGAACCAGCTGAACTCAAAGACATTCATCAGTATGAGATTCCATATATTTTCTGTGAGCTTGTTGTCACCAGCGCTACAGGTTGGAGGAGTGTGTGTATGTGCGTGCATTTTTGCTGGGGTACCCCAATTGAAAATCAAAAGGTCATGTTACTTCATCTGCCAACTTAATTAGAAGTTCTTTGAGATCTTTGGTTCTGTGTCCTCAACCATGCTTGAGAAAAATGGGTTTGGATTTCACTGAAACGTTCAAGTAACAGGACTAAACTAATGAAATATGAATTGTGTATTATCAAAATCTCTGAAAGGACCTTGTTTGTCAGGTGGTTGACCTCCACCTCCTTCACACAGGCTCATTTTGCACTTCCTGCTAGCCACACTGAGTACCAAGAGTGGCCACCAGTGAGGGTGCCAAACTGAGGTGTTCAGGATCTAAATTGCCTATCAGAGGTGTCTGCAACTGTCTGAACTTTACTTCCCAAAGTTCTGTGGCCAACTGGGACTTGAATTACACTATTTCATAAAATAGTGAAGTTAGGGGAATTCTTTCTTTCTCCTGAGAGGTTTAGTGACTACATGGTGGAAACTAGGCTTACTGAGGTATTTTCCATGTCTACAGTAAACCCTTGGTGTAATTTGGAAAATCTTTGCATCAATCAGTTTTAACTTTAAAAACTTTTCCCATCCTTAAACAAGATTTCCTCTGAAAACCTTGCTTCCATTTCACAGAATCACAGAATGACAGAATCATGGAATTACAGAATGGTTAAAATGGGAAGGGACATCTGGAGGTCAGCTGGTCCAACCCCCCTGCTCAGGCAGGGACGCCTACAGCAGCCTGCTCAGGTTGCTCATTTATGCATTTTATGGTGAGTATAATAAACAAATAACTCATTTTAACAACAAATATACAGATACCTGTATGGGTATTTTGCTAATCATGTGATGTGTACAGAAGAGTCTGAAGAGTTGGAAAATGATGCAGAGAAGGACAAGACAGTTTTATCTGTTCAAGTTTCAGAATGATATATTTTCTATGAAAATATAGAGCAGGTAGATTCGATTTGCTCCAAAATCAGATGACAAATATCAGGAAGTTGAATTCGCTATAATTTTAAAAGCTGCCTTATTTTGAGCTCACTTTCAGATGTGAGAGGGAGCATGGGATAGGAATTGCTGTCTCTGTGGTGTGCTCTCATCTCTAGGACTTCACATATGAGGCAGTGGCATTTGGTATGAAGATACACAATTGTTGTCATTATTGATTATGTCTGCACTATCAGACAGATCAATAAGCTAATTGGCTAATGCCCAATCCCAGCATGCATTAGGTTTTAGCAAGTACTACAATTAGAACTATTATGGGGGTGCTTTCATTTTTGGTTTGTTCCAGGGGAATTACGAGGGGTATACTGGGGTCTTCTTGTTACCTTAGTACCCCCAGAAGAATGGTGAATACATCTGGAAGAACAAACAACAACAACAACCAAAACAAAAACAAAACAAAAAAACAGAAGTTGACAAACAAACCATACAAATGCAACTCCTCCACTCAATCTTCACCGTATATGAATATACGTATATATATATTAATTCATAAGTGTCTTGTTCAAGTCACTTGGATTGTGCTTTGAAGGACATCTGAAAACATTGTGGGAGTGTAAGACAAAGGCCAAATGCCTGTGACAAATAACTTAAAACATCAAGAGATACGCTATTTGCAGAAAGAGCCAAGTCTGACTTTCACTGAAATCAAAGCATCCATCAGAATTGCTAGCATAGAATTGTACACGGTGCATGTTTTTTAATTATTCACAAAAATCAGTTTAAATGTTGCCTGCCTTTTGTTGGGGACAAACAGTTAACAACAACAACAGCTTCACAAAAGAAAACAAACAAACAAAAAAACAACAAAACAAATCAACAAAAAAGTACGTTTCCAGAAGGTCACAAAGGTATTTCAAGCTAATCTTAGAAAAAGAGAGTATTATGCTACAAATATTTTTCAAAACATACAATAAAAAAAAAAAAAAAGTGTGGACTTTATTCTACCTACAGAGTCTGTATTGGTTTACACAGAGTAGCTCTAAGAAAAAGCACAGGTAGCAAAACTTTACTTCCCCAACATGCATTTCAATATGCTTTAAGTATAAAAACTTAATTTAAAATAATGTCAGCATCTTTCGTCTGTAGAATATGAGGCTCAGCATCTTTAAATTATTTAAGAGGTCCTCAGAGAGTCAGTTATGCTTATAACGTCAGATTTACTCAAAGAAATGGAAAGAGCAAAGCAAAGTGTTGAATAAGGACTTCCTGTATTATTTTACCAAGTTATTTTTTACTGCATGTGATTGAAGCAGCATTCTCACCTCACGCAATTTTAGCCAAAAATATATGTTGTATAACTGCTACTTAACTTTTAATTTATTTATTTTTTATTTTTTTTTTTAAATATAGTAGGTCTGCTCCACTGAACTGCTCTTTAGCCCATGAGGATATGTTCACAAATAAATACAAGCTCTATCAAGACTCAATTGAAAGTACATTTGCACAGAAAATCCTAAATATGTCTCCTCTGAAAAGGAAAGATAAAGAATAGTATAAAATTATAAGGGGAAGAGTTTACCAGTAACTTCTCTGACAGTTTTTGTTCCCTTATTTTGTGTTAAGAGTAGAAGGATCAGAGCTAATATCTGTAATTCAATTTTAACAGTTTATACTCAAATAAATGACGAATGTCAGGATCTTCTGTGCTGTGTCACATCAGTGTCACAGTTTATCATTACAAGTACACTTAAGATACAGCCAAAAATTCTATCTTAGCTTTAGGTTAGCATTAGGTTAGCTGAGAAAAGATTCTCACTAGTGTTGTCTATAATGAACATTATCCTTCTTGACTAGGCATTTTGGAGACCTGTGAGCAAAACAAAGTCTGCATAAGATGTGCTGTGTTTTCCCATGCATAGGCCACAAGGTACCTGTTAAATAAAACAAAACTCCTTCCCCTCCCCCTGACCCAAGCCCTGGTGGAATGGATTAAGTGGAATGAATCAGTGGAATGGATTAAGGATGTATGGGAGCAGACCTTTAAAACATTATGTGTACAAGGCATGTTTGTATTCAAATGCTGTATACACTTCCTGCACTTTCTTTCTTAACCTAGACATCTCTTTCTAATTTATTAAGATTTTACATGTTTTAAGACCAAACTGAGAGCTTCTGGACTCACACTTAAATTTATTTTTTCAGGTGTTGTAATTAAAAAGTCAACATGCATTTCATTTATATGGCTTTACTGGGAAAAACCTGCATAAGGACGCAGTGTTGACATCTGTAAATAGACACCAGCTGTAGCTCCTGTTTTCCCTGCACCTCAGCTACTTCTTATCTTATGCCTTTTTAAGAAAAAGAACTACTGATCCCTCTTTGCTTTGACACTCTTTCAGCGCTAATGAGGAAATTAGAAAGTACGCAAAGAACATCTATCAGAGGTAGAACAAGGAGAACAGGCCAGTGCCTACTTTACCTCCAAACACCTTGTACTGGCACACCATGTACTGTCAGTGTCTGAAACACTTTGTATTTGAACTACAGCACAAGCTCTCTGGGGAAGAAATGCATCATCTCATTTGCTTTTGAACTGAGCACACATTATTGACTCTTTGTACATAATAAAAGGGATCAGTAGCATTAATAACATTAATATTTTCAGAAGTGATTTCTCAATAAATGAAATAAAGTGTTCTCCTTTCTAGTAAAAATGAAACACATCCTGCATGTAGTTACACAGTACATAAGATGACATGCTGTGTCATACACTTTGATTGGAGGAGCATTAGAAAGAGTTTTGGGTACAGCTGAGTAGCAATCTCAGCATTTGGAAGTCCATAAGATTACTATGTTAATTTGTTTTTTATCCTGACACTTCTGTTGGAGAGCTCTTTCAGAATTCCTCTGGTAGACAGAATTGTACTAATCGCTCCCCTCTGTTGCCTCAAGAGCAAAAAAACACCCACTTTTTTTTTTTTTTTGTCACACAAATCTTATGTATGTCAAAATGTCTAAAATATTTTCTTTCTTTTCCAGTTCCTTGTGCAATAACTTGTTATAATCAGTATATAACCTAGTATGACAATATATTTCATAATCAGTCTTCAATTTCTAGAGTAACATAGCCTGAATCTTTTAGTCTTTGTGGGGATTCCTCAGTTATCTTTTGGTTTCTGTTGATGGTCATATCTTTCTCCAAGTTATACAATAGGCATTCCGAATGACACCTACTATTGTCTCTGCAATATTATTACCAAGTCCTATTTCTGGTGGAAATATATTGTACAATGCATCTTTTCTGATCACATTCACCTTTCACACCTTCATTATTTAGGTGAATTATTGTAAAATCTTGTTAACATCAGTTTTACTCTTTTCTTTCTCTTTGTCATTTCCAAATGATAGGCATACAATGTATAATAGCTTCCCTCATTAGTACGTATATATATATATTATTATGACCCTTAAGGTCATCCAGTTCTTCCCAGATATCAACATACCTCTACTTTCTACCTCTCTATAAAAAAAACCAACAACCTCCCCCACAAAACAAAACAAAACAAAACAAAAACAAACAAACAAAAACAGTTATAGAATTTGTTTTTGATTGGTATCCTACTTCCAACTGAACTGAAAGAGAATTTATTGGAGAGCTTTTGATTAGTCTAAAGAAAACTTTGACCTGTTATAAAATTTGATCCCTGTTCATTCCCCTGTTCATGCTATAGTTTTTAACTCTGCACAGATATATGGAGATTGCATTTTTTTAACCTTTTGCTTTGCAAAAAATCAGTAAGATAATTGGAGCCTCCTGTGACATTATATCTCTGCTGAAGAGGATGATCTTCCATCACTAATAATCTGATATGATAAATATTATATTTCACATATAAAATGGCTGTAAATGTATTAATAATTCTTTACTGAGCCATTTGACATTTTTGTCATGTCAGAAATTATCTCACAACATTCATTATAAAATAGTATTATAAAATACTATTTGTTCAAGTGGAAGGTAAACAATATTGTACCAGTCCCAATTATATGAAAGTTTGCAAGGTATCCATAACATACAGTACATATAACAGTACATATACAAAGACATAAATGATATTTAAAACAAATGAGGAAGGCACATTTCAATATCTTTTTCTTTGGCCACACAATACAATTTAATCATCAGAACGCATATTTGATGCATGTTCTTGTTTCTTACTTGAGTCTTTTTTAACCATTATCACTTTAAAAATGTCATTTTTTTTTTTTTTTTTCAAAGAATAGAGACTACTTAGAAGGTCACTGAAATCAGTAGAGTTACTATCAGTCTTGAAATTATGCATATGCCTTATCAGTCTGTTGGATTGAGGCCAGAATTCCCACATCAAGTCCTGACTAAGGCCAGAATTTGGTTCATGCTGTCCTCTTGGTAGTTGATGAGTATAGTACCTTGTACAGCTGCAGCTGACGCTTTACACAGTTCTTTGGATTTTTTTTTTTTTTTCCTCCCCAAACCAGGACAATATTGTTATTCAGTCTACTTTCATTCTTCAGTAGTATTTCCTTTTCATACAGCCACTATAGCAAACATCTCTGACGATAAAAAATATAAAAGGTACACTCCATCCAAAACCTACTCTTCCTGTAAGCATGAGATCATCTTGTTGCTCATGGCATCTCATCAGTCTTCTGATTTCAGTATAGCAAAGAAGACAGAATATTGAGACTGTACATGAATTAAATTAGAACAAGTCTTTGTATCCTACGTTTCGTGACAAGAAAGAGACAACATCAGGTACAGTACTGGCCTTTCCATAGGCTTTTTGGGATATTACAGCATGGAAAGATTTTATACTGTAAGATTTTAATTATAAAACAGGATCAGAGTATCATATTTATTGGTATATTTGGCTTCAAGTTCAGATTACATGATCTAATTTGAATACCCTCAAAAGAGTTGTTAGGTGCTGAGCATTTGGAAAATCTGACCTTTTCCCTCTAAGTATCTACTTGATCTATGACACTATCATCAAATCCATTATTTTTCTGTTCAGTGAATTATACCCCAGAATCATGTGCCTAAAGTATTACTGAATTTCCCCTGACTTTCAGACAATGGATATTTTTGTTAACCTAGAGGATTTGCATTCCATAATAACATGAAACATATATTTGAAAATGCAAACAACATTGTTAACATTTCAAATAAGTTTAGTGATACACAAATTTATGCTGACATTAAAAGCTATACTAAATTGCTGCTTGGGTTATTTTGAGAATATCTCTATTACTAATATGACAAAAGATGACTTTAATGGCATCGTAAACCAGAAACATGAAAGCATTATTAAAACCTGCTTCATAAAGAGTTACCAGCCTGCTATCTGTTAAGCTGTTCAGACATGATGAAATTTCAAGCTAAACACACTGGGTGACTTCATACACTTTTAACCAGCAGTGTTGTAAAATCAATAGTAATGAATATGTAAGCTAAAAAGAAGAAAGAGAAAAGGATTATTTTTGCTACTGTAATCCAGAATAGATATTACTGGACAGAAATAATTACGTCTCCTGAAATCTAGCCCCTTTTTCTGAGAATCTTTTTTTTTTTTTTTTTTTTTTTTTTTACGGTGGAACATTTGTTCTGTACATTGTTGCGTTCTGCTATTTCTTCTTTGAAGCATGACATTTAATTTAATTTATCCAATGAGATCAGTCACTTTAAGATCTTATGTATTTTTAAGGCACAGAGGAACCATACTCTGCATTCCTTTTCATTAATTATTTACTTCTCTACAGAGTAAAACACTTACTTTACATGCCCCATTCCTTCCCTTCTAAAATGTATACTGGACCTGGGTAAACTAGAAATGTTCTGAAAAACAGATCTGATTGCATGCAAGATATTAACCATTTGTATGTGGTGTTACTTTAATGAAAACTTAGGGAACTGTTTTTTGAGGTCCTAATCTTGTACACAGCTGGTGGATTAAAAATCTTCATGTACAGTTTAAGGTCTAATATTCCTCCCATCACAAGTCTCTTAAAATATTTTTGACAACAAAGATTTTAGAAAAATAGAAAACTAAGAATTTAATGCACTATTACATGCATTTCAGATTTAAATCTACATAATTCAAGTTGGTAATGGCAAAATTGAGAGCCTCTGGGTAAAGATTAAGGGACGAACAAATAAAGGGGATGTCGTTGTGGGAGTCTCTTACAGACCACCTGGCCAGGACGACAATGCCAATGAATTATTCTTTGCAGAACTAAGAGATGCCTTGAGATCAGCTCCCCTTGTCCTTATGGGGGATTTCAACTTGCCAGACGTCAACTGGAACCACCACACGGCTGACGCGAGCAAGTCCAGGAGGTTCATAAAGCACCTAGATGATAACTTGTTGGTGTAGGTACTAAAGGAACCAACTAAGAAAGGTGCCTTCCTAGATCTGTTGCTGGAGAACAGAGAGGGTCTTGTGGGGGACGTGGCAATTGGTGGCCATCTCGGTCATAGTGACCATGAAGTGGCTGAGTTTAGAATTTATGGTGACAGAAGGAAAACTGCCACCAAAACTTCAGCCCTGGATATGGGGAGAGCAGACTTCAGGCTGCTCAGGGAACCAGTCAGCAAGGTCCCCTGGGAAACTGCTTTAGAAGGCATTGGCGTCCATCAGTGCTGGTCCATCTTTAAGCACTGCCTCCTAAAAGCACAAGATCAGGCAATTCCAAAACATTGGAAGTCAGGCAGTCAGGGTAGAAGGCCGGCCTGGCTGACCAGGGATCTTCTACTGGAGCTAAGGCGAAAAAAGAAAGTGTCCGGCTGCTGGAAGGAGGGTCAGGTGACGAGGAAGGAATATAGGGATGCTGTTCTTGTTTGTAGGGACAAAATTTGTGTGGCCAAAGCCCAACTAGAGTTGAAGCTGGCCATGTCTGTGGGAGACAATAAAAAAGGTTTTTTTAGATATGTGAACAGAAAAAGGAGAACCAAAAAAAAAAGTAGGTCCGCTACTTGATGGGGATGGTCACCTCACAGACAATGACATAGGAAAAGCAGAGACGTTTAATGCCTTCTTCGCCTCTGTCTTCAACACAGATGATGGGCTTCGGGACCCAGGGTGCCCTGAGCTGGAAGACCATGACGGTGGGAATGCCAAACTCCCAACCGACCCCAAACATGTGCGGGATTTGCTGCTCCACCTGGATCCATACAAGTCCATGGGTCCAGATGGGATTCATCCCAGGGTGCTTAAAGAGCTGGTTGACGTCATCGCGGGACCTCTCACAATTATTTTTCAACAGTCTTGGAAATCCGGAGAGGTCCCAGTAGACTGGAAGCTGGCAAATGTTGTGCTAATTTTCAAGAAGGGTAAGAAAGAAGACCCTAGCAGTTACAGGCCTGTCAGTCTCACGTCAGTGCCTGGTAAAATTATGGAGAAGATGATCCTTGAAGTTATTGAAGCGCACCTGGGGGACAATGCAGTCATTGGTCCCAGCCAACATGGGTTCATGAGGGGTAGGTCCTGCCTAACAAATTTGATTTCTTTTTATGATAAGATCACCCATCTAGTCAGTCAAGGGAAACCAGCTGATGTGATCTTTTTGGACATCAGCAAAGCTTTTGACACGGTTTCCCATAGGATCCTGCTGGACAAAATGTCCAGCATACAACTTAAGAAAAGCATCTTACAATGGGTAAGCAATTGGCTGACGGGCAGGGCTCAAAGGGTTGTGGTAAATGGGGCCACATCTGTCTGGTGGATGGTCACTAGTGGGGTCTCTCAAGGCTCCATTTTAGGGCCAGTCCTCTTCAATGTCTTTATAAATGATTTGGATGTAGGACTAGAAGGTGTTTTGGGCAAATTTGCCGACGACACCAAACTTGGAGGAGTTGTGGACGTGGATGAGGGTGGAAAGGCCTTGCAGGGAGACCTGGACAGAATGGAGAGCTGGGCAATCACCAACCACATGAGGTTTAACAAAAGCAAGTGCCGAGTCCTGCACCTGGGATGGGGCAACCCTGGCTGTACGTACAGACTGGGCAACGAGATGCTGGAGAGCAACCCTGCAGAGAGGGATCTGGGGGTTGTGGTTGACAGCAAGTTGAATATGAGCCAGCAGTGTGCCCTGGCAGCCAGGAAGGCCAACTGTATCCTGGGGTGCATCAAGCATGGCATTGCTAGTCGGTCGAGGGAAGTGATCGTCCTGCTCTACTCTGCACTGGTGCAGCCTCACCTCGAGTACTGTTCTGGGCACCACAGTACAAAAAAGATGTAAAACTATTGGAGAGTGTCCAGAGGAGGGCGATGAAGATGGTGAAGGGCCTAGAGGGGAAGACGTATGAGGAGCAGGTGAGGTCTCTGGGCCTGTTCAGCCTGGGGAAGAGGAGGCTGAGGGGGGACCTCATCGCAGTCTACAACTTCCTCGCGAGGGGGAGTGGAGAGGCAGGTGACCTATTCTCCCTAAACACCAGTGATAAGACCCGCAGGAATGGTGTTAAGCTGAGGCAGGGGAAGTTTAGGCTGGACATCAGGAAGAGGTTCTTCACCTAGAGGGTGGTCGCACACTGGAACAGGCTCCCCAGTGAAGTAGTCACTGCACCAAGCCTGTCGGAGTTTAAGAAGCGATTGGACTGTGCACTTAGTTACATGGTCTAAACTTTTGGGTAGACCTGTGTGGTGCCAGGAGTTGGACTTGATGATCCTTATGGGTCCCTTCCAACTCGTAATATTCTATGATTCTATGATTCTATGAGTTCTTGTAATTACAGTCTAATGAAAAAGTAAACATTAGGTTTCTTGAAAACGTTCTCAAACATATATATTTGCTGGGAGGAGGATCAGGATTTTATAACGTAAGATCTTCTATTCTTGAGTTATTTCAATGGTACATTTTAATTAAATGGCAAAAAATATCCAGATAAGAAGTATACAGGTAAATTTGTATGAGAACTTCTTTGGACATACAACAACCTATAAATTCATTGCTGACTACAGAAGAAAGAATAGGTACACCTTATACATCAATGGCTAAAGAAGACTTTCAGGAACTACAGTTTCCTCATATAAGCTACTGGAAGAAAATATACTTTTAATGAAATGCATATTATTTGCATTATTTGCATATTATTTTCATTCCCTCTCCCCTCCCCTCCCCCCCCCCCGACATGCTTTACAAACAGTTGAAATTAAGATGGGATTTAGGTACCAAATGAGGGGACTGGGGCACTGGACCCACAGAGGTGACATTGTGCATGTCAAAAACAGGGAAAGAAGTTGTTCTGAGAAAAGAATGGAGTCAGCTGGAAGTAGATAGGTTGGAGTGTTTTTCAAACACATACAAAAAATTTGCAGTGCTCTTTGAATAGTTAATTTGTGACACAAGGAATGGCAGTGATACATAGATTTTTAAGGCTGTTCTACAATACTCATGCAGGAAACTACTTCAGCAGAACAGTTTTATTTTGATTGTATTTAAGTCTCCTGCAGATCTTTGGGCTAAAGATCATTGATCCAAAATGTTCATCACTCCTTATAGGTTGCCTTTTATTTACCAGAATGATAACAGAAACTTTCTGGTTGAAAAGTGAACATGAATAATGCATGAGCTATAAATGAGACCAAATTAAATAATAAAGTATAAAACAAAACTGGGCCAGAATTGTTTCCTAAGTTTTGTGCTCTCTGGCAAACTTCACTGACATTCACATATTTTTCTTACACCTCACCTCCATGGTGTATTCTAAAGATAGCACCCACTATAGAACACCTAGTTCCAACAGTACCTGAGTGCCTGTGCTTTGGTCCATTTCTGAGAGGATAAGACACAATAATTAATGTAAGTAAAAATGAGGAAAAAAAAGAAGAGACTTCTTGCTTATATTACGTAGTTTACAAGGGCTCTGTGTGTCATGGAGTATCCAAGTGCACTTGTTCACTAGGAAATTTCCTTAAGAAAAGACAAGGAAATGTTCTTCATCACTTTATTAATAATTTCCCTGATGAGCTGTAGTTGTCTGCATGTTAATGTAAATCAGGTAAATATCATAGCTCCAGGAAGAGCTGGGAGTCATGCTTTTGTTCAGATTATTATTAAAGCCACTTGTGAGAGCTAGAGGGAAAAGCAATGAGAATAAAAGACTTCTCCAGCTGATACACAGGACCCACTGAGAGTAGAGGTCAAGAAATGTATATTACAGCCTCAGAGGTTTGCCATGGCCTTTTACTTGTTTTAATAGCACACAGAAATGTACACAGGATTCAGTAAGTCCAACTGATATGGCTGATTCCCACAGAAGGGGCATAACAGACTTGTGGGATTTTCTCTGTTACTTCCAGTACAGACAGCTAGTCTGGACTAGAATTAGTAAAGGCCCCAGCTGGAGGTTTTTACTAATTGGTTTAGTCCCCTTTCAGTGTCTTACTGAGGCATTAGTCTGTTTAGACCCCAGGTTTTTTGTTTAACAGAGAGGAGAGCTGGAAGACATTCACTGTCTTCATGCTTTCTTTTCTTGTGGGGTAAATGGAGAAAGCAGAAGGCTATTCAACTCCTGCCTGTATGATTATAACAATATCTACTTTTATTTAATAACACACAGGACCATTTCTCATCTGTTTGCTGCACTAGTAGAAGGCTGTTCAGCCCCAACTTTGTATAAATTCCCAAAGCAACACTTGATTCATTATTATGTAACCACACAAGATGATCATTAATATACTTATATCCAAGGAAAACTTGTCTGGCAACTGAATTTTAAGTATAGTTTAAGCTTTTTATTAAATCATCTTTATTTGGGATGCACTGAAAAAAAAAAACATGCTTCAAAAAGAAAGAGGAATTTTCATTTTAAAGCTTACTAGGTATACATAGTTTAGGAGATGATTAAAGTTTAGCTTGTTTGTAAAAGGTGAAACTCTTGAATCACTAAAACTTCATATATTTAATTAACAGACGACCAGCCTAAATAGTCTCTGTTCTCTAATCCTTCCAATCTATGTAAGGGCACTTCTGAGATGAACTGAAAAGGGAATGAGAAAGAAGCATATGATGATCAGTTAGACTAATATCCCTAGAATCTGTAATCTGTAAATGAAGCAACAGCCCTACAAACCCATTCACAATGAAGATTTTTGTGACACAATGTTATTAAGAAAGCTGCTAAAGAGGCAGTCAGAACTTATTTTAAAACCAAAAAATTGTGTTTAGAACATTTTAATTTTTCTAGTTTCCCTCCCCTTCTCTATTTCTATAATTCAAGAAGTTGAAAATTCCTGATAAATGTGGTGCTAAAGTTTGTGCCATGGGTGAAGAATCCTGAAAGGAAGTGCAATTCCAAAGCGAAGTGCTCTTCTGTGGTGCTGCCTGTGTATAACAGTGGGCACAAAGAGATCATGCTGTGCCTAAAGTCTTCTTGGAACAGTGGATCAACACTGTAGAGTTCAGATGAACCTTGAAAATTCCATTAGACCTGGTGTTAAACAGGATAAGTAATAGAGAAGGAAAACACAGTAATTTTCTGCTTTGAGTGTAATCACAGAATCACAAAACCATTAAGGCTGGAAAAGACCTCCAAGATCATCTCATCCAACCATCACTCTACTACCAAAGTCACCCACTAAACCATGTCCCTAATCACAAGGTCCAATGGTATTTTTCTCAGGTGAATAATGATAGGACAAGGGGGAATGGTTTAAATTAATAGAAAGGAGATTTTGATTAGATGTTAGGAAGATTTTTTTTATTCAGAGGGTGGTGAGGCCCACCCTCTGAGTTTGCCCAGAGCAGCTGTGGAATCCCCATCCCTAGAGGTGTTCAAAACCAGTTTGGACAAGGCCCTGAGCAAGCTGTTCTAGTGCGAGGTGTCTTTGCCCATGGCAGGGGGGTTGGAACTAGACGGTTTTAAGGTCACGTCCAACCCAAACCACTCCGTGATTCTATGATTCAATTTGGGCACCCGCAAACCTGCTATAGATTTTGTTGGATGGTTAAATGATTTAACCTGCACATCTGTGCCACTAAATACTGTGCCAATCCTTTCTCCTGCATCAGTTCTCCAGTTTTGCATTAAACCTGGAAGATCTCAGACATTTCTTATCCTCCTCATTAAACACCTGATAGCATTACACCTTCATACACATAACAAGTATG
This sequence comes from Cygnus olor, assembly GCF_009769625.2. Classification (NCBI taxonomy): domain Eukaryota; kingdom Metazoa; phylum Chordata; class Aves; order Anseriformes; family Anatidae; genus Cygnus; species Cygnus olor. The sequence goes on from NC_049198.1 coordinate 37,737,407, forward strand.
AAATTAAGCTATCCTGTATCTAGGAGATACTGATTCATACACTCAGATACTTCTCTTGTGTTCAGTGAGACTCTCTTCTGTGATGAGGTTCTACTGTGATAAGAATAAGCTGAAGAAAGTGAGGGTAGAAAAAGGGAAGGAAAATAACAGGAAATAATCCTTCTGTACAACAGTAGTTTGTTAAGAAGTACTGTTAAATGACACCAATCCGAGTGGAGTGGCAGAGTGCCATGATGCCATTCAGATCTTAACAGGCTGGTGGGCAGATAAGAATCTCATGAAGTTCAACAAGGAGATGTGCAAAATTCTGCACCTGTATAGGAAAAACTCCAGGTGCCAGTACATACTGGGGTCCACCCATCTGGAAAATATCCTGGCAGAAAAGCAAGTGGCAGAAAAGCATGTGAACACCAAATTGAACAAGAGTCAGTAATGTGCTCTTGCTGCTAATAAGACTGATGGTATTCTTGGTTACATTAGCCAAAGTATTGCCAGCAGGTCAAGGGAGGTTATCTTTCCCATCTACTGAGTATTGGTGAGGCCACATCTGGAGTATTGCATCCAGGTGTGGACCCCCCAGTAGAACAGAAACCTGGATATACTGGAAAGGGTACAATGTAGGGCCACAAAAATAATTTAGGGACTGAAACATCTCTCCTCTGAGGAAAGGCTGAGAGAGCCACAAGAGAACAAAATGGGGCACAAGACTAAATCACAGGAAAAACTGTGAGGGTGATGGAGCACTGTCACAGGTTGCTCAGAGGGTTTGTGGAGTTCCTTTCTCTGGGGATGTTCAAAAACCCCTGGATGTTGCCCCAGGCAGCCTGTTCTAGTTTGCCTGATATGAGCAAGGGGCTTGGACAAGATGACCTCCAGAGGCTCATTTCCAACCTTAGACATTCTGTGATTCTGTGTTTCTGTGATTCTGTGATTCTCTGACTGACCTGTATAACCTGAAAACAAAATATAACAATTCCTCCAAATAAAAACAAAGCAAAAGCAAAAACAAAAACAAAACCAAAACAAGATTGTAATAAAATTGCCAGTGTGACTAGATCAACAATGAAAATCAGTAGAAAGCTAGAAAGCATTATAGTGCTAACCTTTTTCCAATCTCATGCTCCCCCCTCATCCCTCCAAAAAAACACCACCAACAACAAAACCACAAACAAACAAAAAACGTGGAAAGTTGTCTGAACATGAGCCAGCAGTGTGTTCAGGTGGCCAAGAAGGCCAATGGCATCCTGGCGTGTATCAGGAATCGTGTAACCAGCAGGACCACGGAGGTGATTGTCCCCCTGTACTCTGCTCTGATGAGGCCATATCTCGAGTTCAGCTTTGGGCCCCTCACTACAAGAAGGACATTGAGGCCCAGGAACATGTTCAGAGAAACTGGTGAAGGGCCTGGAACACAAGACCTATGAGGAGCAGCTGAGGGAACCGGGGTTGTTTAGTCTGGAGAAGAGAAGGCTCAGGGGAGACCTTATTGCTCTCTACAACTACCTGAAAGGAAGTTGTGAGGAGCTAGGGGTCAGCCTCTTCTCACAGGTAACTAGTAATAGAACTAGAGGGAATGGCCTCAAGTTGCACCAGGGAAGGTTTAAGTTGGAAATTAGGTGACACTTCTTCTCAGAAAGAGTAGGAAGGCATTGGAACTGGTTTCCTAGGGACGTGGTGGAGTCACCGTCCCTGGGGGTGTTTAAGGAAAGGTTGGACCTGGTGCTTAGGGAAATGGTTTAGTGGGTGATATTGGTGGTAGAGGGCTGGATGGAGCAGATGATCTTGGAGGTCTTTTTCAACCTTAATGATGCTATGATTCTATGACTTACAAATGAAAGTGAAGAAAAGTATAGTCACAGTCCAAAAACACATAACTTGACATCTTACTGTAAAAGCCCATGGAGCCTCACTGGTTTGCACCAGGGAAATATTTAAAAATCATGCCACTACCATACAATTTAAATTCTGGTTAGGTAAGTGGCTCACTGCTCAGTGGGTGATTCCAGCCTGATTTTTTTGTCCCACCTTCATTTATTGGGTCTGAAGTTGCTCCGAAGGTCTGAAAAGGGGTGGATGCAAAATGAGACCCTTCAGTGAAATTCAGTATGTCTATCAAAATCCTTAAATGTATTTTGATAAGGATTTTGATAAAATCTTAATATTTTTAAATTATAAAAGGATGATAATTTCTTGTAGTTTTCTTTTATAACAGCAAAACAAATGATCTACCACACTAACTCTTCAAATACTGAAATGGGAAACACATAGTATATAAAAACTTGAAAAGCTGTGTGCTTGTATTTTTTGGATGTCTAATGACTTTGTTGTTTCAAATGTTTTTGGCTGTTAATTATATTTCTGACAATATTCTGGATCAAACACTCAGAAATGAATTTGTGGTTTCATTTCTTTTTTAGTACCATAATTACAAATTGTAAACAACTTCTCTTTTCCCTAAAGGTTGTGTAACTTTATAAAAACGGGGCGGGGGGGGGGGGGGGGGGGGGCGGGGGGGGGGGGGTGAAGGGTGTGGAGCTGGAAAAAAAAATCTAAAGAATCTATTGAAGTAGAAATTAAAAAGGGATGTTTGATATGATAAGTAATGACAGGATAATGGGTTTCACTGGGATATGAAAATATAAAAAGAGCAAAAAACTATGTGAAGGGGCTTGGGGAAAGAAAGACCCATCCTGTTTTTATCTCCCTCATGCATGGTGTTGCTGTGACCAGGCCAGGTCTTGGGAACAATGCACAGATGACTCATATTGTTTGGTAATCTCCTTAGAAATGATTGTGGTTAAAGAAGAAATTAATAGATGATTTTATTGCTTTGGTAGACAAATAGAAAATAAAGGAGGAAGAGATATTCAGTGTACTGAATTCTTGCTGTGAAGAAAAAACACTATTATAATTACTGATGACATTTAGTCAAGATGTCTCTCCACAATATCTAAGTTTATCCAAATTCTGTTGAGTTCTTTCACTTTAGTAGTTGATTGTCCAACAGACTCTTGGAAATCTGACATTTTATTGGATTAGGTATTTTGTAGAAATTTACCTTTGCATAGCAGAGGAGTGTGTCTGTTAATCTCAGGAAATTAGAATACCTCACATATGTCAGGTGATCCCGTTGCATCTATTATAAGAACAGTTTTAGGACAAGATTGTACATTCCATTAAAAGCATATGTTTCAGTAGTGGAATAAATTTAGATGAAATACCAAAAAATATCTTTACAACCGTACTTTATGATCAGTATCATCTTTAGCTTCTCTAACTTTTTAGCCTGCCTCATTAAACAAGCCTCGGAGTTCTCCAAAGCTCACAAAACTGTGCAGAACTCCTGAAGCCCATTTTTGTCAGCTCTGTCACTGTAAGTGACTCTTGAAAGAGTTACAGCAATGCTTGAACAATCTGCTGCTTTTCTGGTCTGGGTTAAACTGATTCCCTTTTTATAGAAATTTTGTTCCACATTCCTTGTGACTGAACAAAGGGACCTCCTATTGTAATTTGGAGGATTATATAATTTTCTGGCTTCCACCAGTACAACATGGCTAAATTTATCAAACAGTCTTATTTCTTAATGAGAACAGATTGGTTATAAATTTATTTTCCCTATTTAGAAACATTTCATGACATCATAGTAAACCTAATATGAGAACTAGGAAATGCACACAGCCCTCAACAGAGTCATAATTTTAATTTCCCTGTGAGAAATCTGAACATCCTGGATTTTCTATAAATACAGCAATAGAATGATTCAAGTAGGAACTGCACAGCCATACATTCCATCACTTGAACTTTATTAGATTTGGAGTAATCCTCTGGTATATAGTCATATTTGGTTTAAATGAAGTTGTAGCAATGAACATGTCTGTGCTAGTATCCCTTCTCCCAGTGATGGGAGCTATATGCCAAAAATCAACACCCACGTAACTATTTCAAGATGAAATAACAATAAATAAACAAGATGTATATGACAGACTTTTATTCTGTGGCTTAAAATGTTATCACCTGTACTCTTCAATGTGCAGTTTCAGGTTTGGCAGAACCTTTGTTAGCAAGCATTATTTTGACATGGAGACTGGGAGGGAAGACAGTTACTATAGGTCAGGTGTGTATGAGATTTTGATTCAAAGTGTTCAGGCTTTATTTTCTCCCAGCTAAAGATTTCTTGTTAATGGGGGACTTCTAGTCTTTCAGAAGAAAGGCACCAAATTAATGTCACTTGTTCTGCTCCTTCGAAAATTTGTGCATGAAAGTGATTAACCCCATAGTGTTGCTGTTTTATATTTAAATTTTAATGTGTTCTTTTATGAAATGAAACATTCTAAACCATTTTGTGTACAGAGACTTATTATAATGTTAAGAACACCTGCAAACGAATTTGGGATGAAAGTAATGGCTTCAACAGAAGTGACATTATGACCATACAGCTACCCATATTACATTTGAAAGTATAGTTTAGTGCTTTGCCTACCTAGCTGTTTTTTTTTGTTTTATTTATTTATTTATTTATTTATTTTTAATGCATGTTTTTCTCTGTTTATATCTTCAAAATTCTTAGATCATACCTACAAATCTATTTCAGCAGAAACAATCTATACAAAGAAAATCATCTGAATGCTTAGTTATTTTTAGTATATCATGTCTTTAACAATAAGTAGATGGTTCCCTGCTTCTTCTCTAGTCTACTTCATAATCAATTATATAAACCTTTTTTTTTTTTTTTTTTCGATAATAGTGCAAAGGAACTTTTAAGAGAACCATGAGGATTGTGTAGTCCATTAAGATCTCCCATAACTAAACTTGTGACTTTCTGATGCAGTTCCTTCCACCCTTAACCTCCCCAGCTTCAACTTAAATCAATTCATATGTCACCATTTATCATTTTGGAAATCTAGCTTGCAACTGAACTCTCCAATTCTCTCCTCCAGAAATGTGTCAGAATAATTCACACTTGCTTCTATCACTGCCTTTGACAATTTGTTCCATTATTCAGTAACCCTATGCATAAAGAAATTCTGTCTGAACTACTTATATGTTAATCCTTTCTTTAACGTCAATTCATTACCTCTGTTTTTGAGTAAATTATTGTCTTAAACAGTGCCTTAGTGACAATCCACTCTGCCTTCAGGATCTTACATGGGCCTAATTAAGGTCTTGATCTGTTAAGATCGATCTGTTCTGTGTGTCTGATTTCAGATATTTCAAACTCTTCTTTCACCAACTAACAAAACACTTTTTATTTTTCATCTTTTATGGGAAAAATGAAAAAGAATCCAAACCAACCTAACAAAAAACCAAAAAACAGCAACAACAACAAACAAACCTCACCCTACAATACCAAAAAAGGAGATGGATTTAGTTTAGAGGAGTGTCAGGTCAGCAAGGCAAAGCATCTGAAAAAGCCCTCATGCTTGACCTTACAGCTCAGGCATATGAGCAGCCTCCTGGCTTGGTTACACTTTCTGCTGTCATGAAGAAAGGAGACTTTCAGGATACACCATTTATCTGCAACACTCACTTTCCACTACACAGCATTAGTGATCTGATAGAAATGCAGATACTTGGTTTCAATTGTGTTAATATTAACAGGACAATATAAAGATTTTGTTATGGCAGATGTGTTGTCTTTCTGCAGTAGCAGAGGTAGCAACTTAGTGCTCTACCCTTTTTTGTACAATCTTCTATTTTCTGGGACAGCTAAATATTTTTGAGTTTCATCCAGATATCAGATCAATGAGCATTGGGGGTAGTGTTAGTGTAATGATCGGTAAGCAAAGCACCCAACATAGTTATTGTTGCTTGATGGTCTGCTTACAGTTGCATAAACTTTTCTCTACATTTCTTCTGCTCCGACTAAGTCCTTATTTGCTTAAGTATCTTGTGCATTACATTGGTTTTGATTCATCATTACTTTATGAGCTGTTTAGAGAGAAATTTTCAGGCCTGGACAATCTGTATAAAGACAAAGTTTTTGTGCTGCTTTAATACCTGGGAATGATCAGGCATTTAACATGGATACTATACTTGGTCAGCTTCATGAATTTTGACTTTCTTTCCTGGGTAATGAACATTGTCAGAAATTTCTGCCAATTCTATTTTCTCTCTTCTTATTACACTTAAGTTAGTACTGCATTTTAAAGATACGAAGTTCAGATTTATGATGTCATTATCAACAGTTTCAATCTCCTTGCGCATTTTGACGTAGCAAAACTTTATAGTGCGTATTGTGTAATTTTGGACTTGTTCTGATTTGGTAATGAATTGCATTATGCTGACTGTGATGATGTTGATTCCATCATTCTTTACAGAATCTCTTAGGTAATAGTCCCAAAATTTAACTTTAGGAAAGAAAAAAAGAGGACAATACTCCACAAATCCCTTATCATAACTTTCAATCTGCTATAAAATTCGGTATTATGAACTTCGTTTTTATGCTAAATTTAAGTTACAATAGTATTTAATTATTTTTAGTAAGATTAAAAATTAATAAGGTGTCAGAGGGAGTGACATAATATTTTGATTTGACATTTCATATTCAAAATGGTTTTTATTGTATTTTTTATTTTTTAAAATGCATTCTTTGTTCTATTTCTTCCCAAAGCTTTTCATGATACTCTTCTCCGTAAAAGCTTTTTTTTTTTTTTTTTTTTTTTTTTTTTCCCTTTTTCTGGGACTGATAAAATGAAGGAACAGCTCATATCAAAATCTCCCTGAAAATAAAAGCATGCTACATTTCCCCATCAAATTATGGTTTTCAGCAAGTGCATTTTCTATCACAATTATCAATAAAGAATATCTAATCAGCTTTTAAAAAACAAACAAAAACAAACAAAACCCAGGATTTTTATTAATATTACACCACAAATGTATCTTCTATTATGTCCATATCAGCTTGCCCTTCTGTGATTCGATTGCTACCACTACTACATAAAATATCATCTGTGGTTAGAGATTTTAAGTGCGTAAGAAAAGCCAATTATTACCCTGAAAAAAATATAAATCTAAAAAATATGCCCCAAATTTCCATCCTAAAATCTCTGTCCTGTGTTCAGGATAATAATTTAATTAGTAACAGTTTCAGAAAAAAAAAAAAAGTGTAGAAAAAAACCCTTAATTTTTCATTTAGGAAAAGCTGATATTAATATTTCAACTCTTGCTAAAATTTTCTCTAATGTATCCCTAGACGAAAAATTAATCTAGGATGATTCTATTCTATTAAAAGTATCCTAGTTTTATTGAACTGACTTTTCACAACAAAAAAAGAGAGCCTTTCCCACAAAGGTTCCAAGTAGTATGGGAACAAACAGATATACTGTGTAAAATGGCTCAGTATTTTCATGCCTACTGGAAGAAATAAAATAATAAATAGGCTTGCAGCCCTTGCATTACTTTATGATGCTACTGCAAATCTGAACGTGCCTTCTTGTTTTCCTCTAAGCATGGGCAAGTCCTGATAGACCACCTCACCCCACTACTGCTGCTCCTAGCTGCCAAATTACAGGTGTAGATAGCTTGAGTACATGTGATAGGTGATGGGGTCCCCTGATGACCATTTTTTTTCAGTTAATTGCATTTTAAACATTTGCAAAACTTCCTGATTTTTATTTTATTATTATTATTATTTAAATTTAGCGTGTTCTGTTTGTGTCCACATAAACAGATAGATGGATAAAGGATGGACATACACTTGTGTAAATCCTCATTTGATGTATATGTTTTCACCATACTACTCTCTAATATTTTATATTTGTGCTAAGCTTATTTGTTTCCCTTAATCCCTTTGTGAAGCTCCTTATTCAGCAATATACTGCTGGTCTTTTTACTCCTGCTGTGCATATTACTAAATAGCACTTGGTTTTGCACACATATTTTTCTTCTAATGCTCTCTGTTTTCCTTAATGATTGTTCTCTTCTGCACTTTTCTCTTTCTGATTTCATCCAGTTTTTTTCACGATCTGTTTTATGGTCACTGTATAGCACTGTCAAAAGATCATAGACTCAGATTCTTTAAAAACAACAATAAGAAAACACCAAACAGCCATTTCATACAACTTTTTGGTAAAAATAAACCAACAAAAATATTAGTTAATCTTCTGTTCTAAAATACTCAATTTTCAAGGTCCTTTTACCATTTGTCCATTATACCCAGAGACAAGGCAAATACACCTACCTAGGCACAGATACATGTACATGTTCACAAATACCAATAAGCACAAGCTGAAAAAAAAAGTAGATTTCGGTGAAAATACAAGCATGCTGAAGCAGTCAGACGAAACCCTGGATCTGTGGTAAATGACACCCTTCTCCTTCCTTCCATTAGGCCCCTGATTTATTTACAGAAAGGTGGAAAAATTGCTTGGAAGCAGGAGCTGTGAGAAGGGTGTGCAAGGTCTAGGCCATTGTCTGCTTGCTGGAAACACTTTACACACCTACTTCACAGTTGTTAATCACTTATGGTCTTATTTGACGAGCATGTCAAGGAAGATAAGGAAATAAAGGCTCTCTATTGCTATGATTAGGAATTATGACAGAATTGTGCCCACAAAAAGCACTTTTTTTTTTTAATGTTTGTTTTATTGATGATTTGTGACTGAACCTTTTGGTGGTCAGTGCACAGCTGTGACATTTTCTAAATGCAATTTTAGCATAGTTACACTCCCCAACCACGTTACAATTCAATTTCTACAAAACACTCCACAGGCACTCTTTCAGATAACATGTCCCTGCTTAACCTGACACAATGCTTTTGTTGCTGATTTTTCTTTTCAAGTTATTTTAGAATTTCCTCCTCAAAAACAGCCTCAGATTTTGTCTGTTTCTGCACATCACATTAGGTAAGGGTATAAAAGAAAGTATTTTGAAAACTGTAGCTTGGCTACACAAAGTAGATGAGAATAATATTCATGTTCCCCCTCTCCACTGCCACCATCCTGCTTTTTTGCAGAGTAAAATCAGTTTGCAGCCCAAAGGTCTGACCTTGCAGGGTGCAGAACACCTTTGGCTAACAGCAGTCAGCCTTACAGGACTTCCTAATAAATGCTGAGCACTACCAGGCTGGACAGATCTGTGAAGAAATAATAGTTTTCTTCCCATATTAGTTTTTTCCCAAATGTTTTCATTTCTTGCTTACATTTTTTTTTTTTTTTAATTCACAAAACAAATGATAATTACAGGCAAAGAAATGAAAATCAAGCACACGTACAAAAACCAGGAAGTATAAAACGTATGTTATCCTGTGACCAGCCTTGTAGTGCAGCAGACATATTAACATTAATATTCAGATCTATGGAACAGAATGCTATTATTAAAGCAACTGAAGAGTTTTTAATATTATAAATATGTATGACTGTGTAGAACAGTAAGGAAATATATTCTGCTCAAAATTCTTCTAATGTTGAATATTTTAATAAAACTTACAGCATTTTTGTATAAGTAGTATAAATTATCCACTTTAAAATTAGATAAAAACTATTTGAGAAATAATTATAGCTATATGTTCATTAGATCTGAATTGGAGGACTGAGAGATAAGGGCATTAGGTCAAGTCTTTCAATCTGATTCCAGATACTCATTTCTACTATAATGCCTATAAGCATATTATGGCAACAGAATCTCAATGTTTAGAGATTTCTAATTCATTCCCACTCTCTGGCTGTGAGACAGTTATTCTTAGATAGTGCATGCAAAAACACAAACACAGAATTTGAGCATATTCAGCTGAGATGTTCCTTTCCCTTCCCGCCGCTTTGCCTCACCTCCTGTATACTCTCTTTTCCATCCTGCCTACTGAAGCCAATCATCATGCAAGACTTTACCACGCAGATAGTAAATGTTGATTCAGACTGCAGTATTTACTTAATAATGGCATTGCTTTATCCTTGCTTTTAAGTTAATCACAAACAATCCTCCATCAATCCTTGCCAGGAAGCCTCCCTTAAGTCCATTGCAAATCATAGACATAATCTGTGCAAATAATTAATCTGCCTGAATCTTATTCCAGCGACACCTGCACCAACACTGATTACCAGATGTGTAATTGCATTTTGCTTGTATTGAAATGGATTTACCTCAGCTTTCTGTAGTCAAGAATGCCTCACCTACCTTGTGATCTAGGGCAGCATTTCTTTACTTTACTTTTGTTCCCTGATGTGAATGAGTACTGAGATGAACCAAGGTGAGGTCAAACCAGGAGGATAAATCTTGGCCAGTTTCCTCTGAAGTCAAAAGTCAGTGTGTGGATTGACAAGGGGCAAAATAAATCTCTAATGATAACAATAACAATAACAACAACAACATCAATAATAATAATAATAGTAATAATAATAATGTGATTCAACTCCACAGTGCTTCCCATTGGTCCAAAAATCACCACATAAAGTGGTTTCATTCAAAAATTCCATGAAAACATACAGGTATGATCTCTTGATTAATGGTTTGTATGGAAAGAAAGTTTTAAAGAGTCTTCTTTCTACCATCTTACTTCATCATTCAAATGGCTGAGATTAATACTGACAAAACATACTTGAGACATCTATGTATATACATATATACACACCCATAATATATATACATGCACATGGCATAATATACATACACGCTCATGTACAAGCAAAGGGCCAGCACAATGTCTAGTGGTGTTCTTCAGTCATTGCAGACCTGTTTAACATTTGACCTTCAACCTTGACATATATTCATGCATTGTACTTAAATGTCTCAGTTACAACAACTTAGATGTTTTGTGTTGTGGAGGTCCAGTACTTTGAAGTACACTACACTAATGCACAACTGAAGATTTCAGCTGCAACACGTTAAAGAAAAAAAGAATCATTCTGCTCACTGGAAGCTAATTTTCTTTTTTATAAGTGTGTATATAATAATACATAATATATATTCTTCATTCATGAACCTGTCCTGCCCACTGCTCATACACTCTTATTTCTAGAATTCCCTTCCCCTCCCCTCCCCTCCCCTCCCCTCCCTTCCCCCCCTTCCCTTCCCTTCCCTTCCCGTCCCGTCCCTTCCCTTCCCTTCCCTTCCCTTCCCTTCCCTTCCCTTCCCTTCCCTTCCCTTCCCTTCCCTTCCCTTCCCTTCCCTTCCCTTCCCTTCCCTTCCCTTCCCTTCCCTTCCCTTCCCTTCCCTTCCCTTCCCTTCCCTTCCCTTCCCTTCCCTTCCCTTCCCTTCCCTTCCCTTCCCTTCCCTTCCCTTCCCTTCCCTTTCCCTTCCCTTCCCATTTTTTTTCTTTCTTTTTTTTTCTTCCTTTTCCTTAAACCATCTGGTCTGGATAACAGCTCTGAAAACTGCTGACGATTTTTTCTTGAAAGACAGGAGCACAGTAAAGCATGTTTGCTTTTATATGATCACAGATTTTCTCTACAGTACTTTTGTCTGCAATCATGATTTGAAAATTAACAAAAACTAGCACCCTGACTTTTCAATGTGTTTTTTTTTTTTTTTTTTTTTTTTTTTTTTTGTCATAATTATACATTAGTATCTGGGGCCAATCTTCTGGATAGTTATATTTTTTTTCTCCTTCTTAAAACATTGAAGCTGTATTGTATAATATCAGTGGTATTTTTTGCAATTTCATGTAATTGCAGAAAAGAGTGTCTTAACCTAAGCACACTCTTCTTACACATAATAACTTAAATGAGTCAATGTGACACAATGAATAAATAAAATGAATGTATTTATCTTCAGCACAAACTTTACAGGTGACCTTAACCTCATGTCCTTAGAGGAAGGCAGACCAAAACAAACTAATTTAGTTAGCAGGATTAAAAATCATAGAATCATAGAATACCCTGAGTTGGAAGGGACCCGTAAGGATCATCAAGTCCATCTAAACCAACAACATAAACTAAAAAAACATGAAACATATAGTGAGACAGGAGTACCAACAAACCATATCTGGCAATGACACAAGTGCTGAGGGAGAGAACATCATATACTTCCAAAATACCTGCCAGAAGTCAACTAGGAATATCACACAGCTGAGACAAACAAGTCCAGGAGATTCCTGAAGCATCTTAATTAAGAAGTTGTATGAGGAGCGGCTAAAGTCACTTGGTTTGTTCAGCCTTGAGAAGAGAAGTCTGAGGGGAGACTTCATTGCGGTCTACAGCTTCCTCACAAGGGGGAGTGGAGGGATAGGCAGCGCTGATGTCTTCTCTCTGCTGACAGTGATAGGAACCAAGGAAAGGGCTTGAAGCTGCAACAGGGTCAGTTCAGGCTAGATATCAGGTAAAGGTTCTTTATCAAGAGTGTGGCTGAGCACTTGAACAGGCTCCCCAGGGAAGTGGTCATGACACCAACCCTGTTGGAGTTTAAGAAACGTTTGGACAATGCTCTCAAACACATGGTCTGATTTTTTTGGGTGGTCCTTTGGGGAGCGAGGAGTTGGACTTGATGATCCTTATGGGTCCCTTTCATCTCAGGATATTCTATGATTCTAACTATTACCCTCCATAGTGAACAATGTATATTTACTTCCAATGTAACAGAGGTTTTATTATATGATGTTAATCAATCCATGATTATTTATCACAGTGCTATCACCTGAATTCCAAGCCTTCATAAACAGCTGTCCTTAGCATATCCATAACATCCTCTGATCAGGAAATAATTAGAGGTAATTGATGCGAAGAAGGACAAAACAGAACCCGTGGGATTATAAGTGCAATCAAAATGTCTGGAATGAATTCTTCCAGTTGAAGAAAGCTCAACAATGCAGGCCATCCCTTAGGGTCCTAAAGAAAGAGAAACTGAGGTAGACTAAAGAGATAATGGAAGCCTGAAATTTGTACAGAATTAAAAAATAATTGAAGCTATACAGGAAGGAGCAAAAGGAGCTGTAAGAGAACAAAAGCTGAAGAAAGGGGAATGACGAGGCTTTCCCAAGACTGTTCTGTTAGTCTGCATACAGCACACAGCCATCCACAAACACTCAATATATAACAATATCTCACACAAAGAAATGTTGCAAACAGGGCAAACAGGGTGTGGTGCGTTAGCTATGGTATGGCATGGCAGGGGGTGCAGGCAGGGTGACCAGGAAGGGCACTGTCACTGCTCTTTTCCAACAGTGGTTGTAACCCACTCGCGAAGAGCCCAGCCACGGTATCCACCTGGCAGAAAGCCATGGTCTCTGCATCCCTTGTGGCCTCTCCAGCCACAGTCACTGATTTGGCTACCCAGACAGATGTCTCAGGGAAACACGCGTCATCCAGGTCTTGGGCTGCAGGGTGTGCCTGAGTCTTCTGTCGGTGTCTGACAGCAGCAGCGGACATGTTTGTGGGAGGTGTGCCCAGGCTGAAGTACTGCTCAGCCTGGTGGCAGAGCTTTGGGAGGAGGTGAGTAGGCTGAGGAGCATCAGGGAGTCAGAGAGGGAAACTGACTGCTGGAAGCATACTCTACCTTTCCCGAGACAGACTCATGAGCCAGCCACCACACAAGAGACAAAGGTTCCCCCATCCCACCAGGCAGTAGGAGGGGACCTGGGACATGGGGGGAATGGAAGCAGGTTTCTGCTTGGGGTGGTAGGCGAGCCCCCTCCCTGGCCACCTCACCTTCTCATCTACCCTTATATAACAGGTATGAGGTTCTAGAACATGACAGTCAAAACAACAATGTAGACAAAAGCTCATCCGGTTGGAAGGGGTGCCTAAGGCAAGGTAACCTACCCCCCGCATTTCTACATCTTCTGTCGAGAAAGAAAGGTTATTGCCATACAGGACTCCCTTCTGAAAGGGGCAGAGGGCCCAGTTTGCTGTCCGGACCCAACCCACAGGGAACACTGCTGCTTCCCTGGGGCTTGTGTAAGAGACATTGCCAGGAAAGTCACTCACCTGGTATGACCTTCTGATTACTACCCATTAGTGGTTTTTCAAGCTGGTAATGATGAGGTAGCAAGGAGAAGTCCAAAGGCAATCAAAAGGGACTTTAGGGCTTTGGGGTGACTGGTTAAAGGATCAGGGGCACAAGTTGTGTTTGCCTCTGTCCTTCCGGTAGCAGGGATCAACCTCAATAGGCAGACTCAGCTCATCAATACATGGCTCAGAGACTGGTGTCACCAGCAGAACTTTGGGTTTCTTGATCACAGGAAAGTCTATGTGACACCAGGCCTGCTGGCACCAGATGGGATACACCACTTTCGGAGGGGGAAAAGGGTTTTTGCACAGGAGTTAGCAGGGCTGATCGGCAGGGCTTTGAACTAGAGTCAAAGGGGGAAAGGCATAAAATCAGGCCTGCCAGTGAGAAGCTAAGGGAAGGTGTGCCAGAATCAGAGGGACTTTGTGCTAGTGAGGTCCTTCAGTCTGCTTCATGAGGTGCTGTGTACAGTGAGGTGCATTTGAAGTGCTTCTGCAAAAACACGTGGTATGAGGAATAAACTGGATGAGCTAGAAGTCTTAGCCCACTCCCAGAGCTACGATATCATTGGCATAAGCGAAACCTGGTGGGATGAAACCTGTGACTGGTGTGTTGCAATAGATGGTTACTGGCTCCTCAGGAGGTACAGGCAGGGCAGGCAAGAAGGTGGGGTGATGCTGTACGTAAAGGAATGGCTGGACTGTGTGGAGCTTACAGCTAGCAATGGCAAAGTTGAGAGCCCCTGTGTAAGGATTAAGGGACAAACAAATAAAGGGGATGTCGTTTTGGGAGTCTATTACAGACCACCTGGCTAGAATGAAAATATTAATGAATTATCTTTGAGGAACTGAGATACTTCAAGATAACTGCCCTTGTCCTTATGGGGGACTTCAACTTACCGGACATCAACTGGGAATATCACACAGATGACACAAGCAGGTCCAGGAGGTTCCTAAAGCACCTAGATGATAACTTCTTGGTGTAGGTACTAAGGGAGCCAACTAAGAAAGGTGCCCTCCTAGATCTGTTGCTGGAGAACAGAGAGGGTCTTGTGGGGGACGTGGCAATTGGCAGCTGTCTTGATCATAATGATCATGAAGCAATTGAGTTTAAAATTTTTGGTGACAGAAGGAAAAAATGCCACCAAAACTTCAGCTCTGGATATGGGGAGAGCAGACTTCAGGCTGCTCAGGGAACCAGTCAGCAAGGTACCCTAGGAAACTGCTTTAGAAGGCATTGGCGTCCATCAGTGCTGGTCCATCTTTAAGCACTGCCTCCTAAAAGCACAAGATCAGGCAATTCCAAAACATTGGAAGTCAGGCAGTCAGGGTAGAAGGCCGGCCTGGCTGACCAGGGATCTTCTACTGGAGCTAAGGCGAAAAAAGAAAGTGTCCGGCTGCTGGAAGGAGGGTCAGGTGACGAGGAAGGAATACAGGGATGCTGTTCTTGTTTGTAGGGAGAAAATTTGTGCAGCCAAAGCTCAATTAGAGTTGAAGCTGGCCATGTCTGTGGGAGACAATAAAAAGGGCTTTATAAAATATGTGAATAGAAAAAGGAGGACCAGAGGAAACATAGAACCTCTACTTGATGGGGATGGTCACCTCACAGACAAGGACATAGGAAAAGCAAAGATGTTTAATTCTTTGCCTTTGTCTTCAATGCCGATGATGGGCTTCAGGACCCAGGGTGCCCTAAGCTGGATGACCATGATGGTGGGAATGATAAACTCCCAACTGACCCTGAATGTGTGTGAGGGATTTGCTGCTCCACCTGGATCCACACAAGTCCATGGGTCCAGATGGGATTCATCCCAGGGTGCCCAGAGAGCTGGCTGATATCATCGCAGGACCTCTCTCAATTATTTTTCAATGGCCTTGGGAATCTGGAGAGGTCCCTGTTGACTGGAAGCTGGAAAATGTTGTGCCAATTTTCAAGAAGGGCAAGAAGGAAAACCTTGGTAACTACTTTATCCTTGGAGTTATTAAAGCACCCCTGGGGGAAAATGTGGTCATAGGTCCCAGCTAACATGGATTCACAAGAGGTAGGTCCTGTTTACCAAATTTAATTTCCTTTTATGATATGATCAGCCATCTAGTCAATCAAGGGAAGCCAGTTGATGTAATCTTTTTGGATTTCAGTAAAGCTTTTGATACAGTTTCTCATAGGATACTTCTGGACAACATGTCCTGCATACAGATAGATAAAAAACATAGTACATAATATAATGGGTGAACAATTGGCTGATGGGTAGGGCCCTAAGGGTTATGGTAAATGGGGTTACATCAGGCTGGAGGCCAGTCACTAATGGGGTCCCCCAGGGCTACATTTTAGGGCCAATTCTTTTCAGTGTTTTCGTAAACAATATGGATGTAGGACTAGAAGGTGCTTTGAGTAAGCTGATGATACTAAACTGGGAGGAGTTGTTGACTCTCTTGAGGGTGCAAAGGCCTTGCAAATAGATTTGGACAGATTGGAGAGCTGGGAGATCACCAACCGTATGAAGTTTAACAAGAGCAAGTGCTGGGTCCTGCACCTGGGAAGGGGCAACCCTGGCTATACATACAGACTGAGGGACAAGATGCTGGACAGCAGTCCCACAGAGAGGGACCTGGGGGTTCTGGTTGATAGCAAGTTGAATATGAGCCATCAGTGTGCCCTGGCAGCCAGGAGGGCCAACTGTATTCTGGGGTGCATCAAACATGGCATTGCTAGCCGGTCAAGGGAAGTGATTGTCCCGCTCTACTCTGTGCTGGTGCAGTCTCACCTCAAGTACTTAGTGCAGTGTTGGGCACCACAGTAGAATAAGGATGTGAAACTATTGGAGAGTGTCCAAAGGAGGGCTACAAAGGTGGTGAAGGGCCTAGAGGGGAAGACATATGAGGAGCGGCTGAGGTCACTGGGCCTGTTCAGCCTGGAAGAGAGATGGCTGAGTGGACATCTCGTCACAGTCTGCAGGTTCCTCCGCGAGAGGTGACCAGCAATAGGACCCGAGGGAATGGAGTCAACCCGTGACAGGGGAGGTTCAGGTTGGATATCAGGAAAAGGTTCTTCACCGAGAGGGTTGTCGTGCACTGGAACAGGCTCCCCAGGGATGTAGTCATGTCGGAGTTTAAGAAGCGTTTGGACTACGCTCTCAGTCATATGGTCTGATTTTTTTGGTGGTCCCAGGACTTGGACTTGATGATCCTTATGGATCCCTTCCAACTCAGGATATTCTATCATTCTATGATTCATATTATAATGCAAAACATCATTTAAAGTAGTGCCAATTCAGTCCTACTCACAGTTTTTGAGCCATCTCTTACCTGCTCACATTGGAACCAATGCTCCTGGCAGTAATTATGGTTAGAAAACTGTTTCCAACCAATATACGATACTTGAAGCTTATTATCACATCTTAGTTTTACTCCACAACGAAAATTAAATTGCTGCTGCTAATGGCTACTGTTTAAAACTCTGAAGCCTGTTTTTCAACACTTTCACAATCCTCTAAGAAGAAGTGAAGTATGCTTTGAGAAATGTTGAAATAATCAAACATAAATATATATAAAAAAATGTAACGGTGTGCTAACTTTGGATAATCAAAATCTATGACTCCTGGTAGTGCTAACGAACTAACTAAACAGACGTGATTTTCCATCTTTTACTAGTAAGTCTGAACACCTATTGTTTACTTTTCTGTAAAGTTAAAATAAAGACTGAAATAGGAAAATGAGCAGTGAAATCAGGCTGGTAAAATTGAACTCCTTTAGAACAGTCTAGAAGTACTTTGAATGCACTCATTCAAACCCTTTGAATTAAATAAATAAATAAATAAATAAATAAATAAATTCTTTGTGCAGTATAACATAATTCTATTCCACATGCCTTACAGAGAGATTTCTACCGATATAATCAAGAAAAAGTTAAGACTTATTAAGGATCACAAAGTCCAAATTCCACTGGAGCAGAACTTCAATGTCAAGTGTCCACTGCAGCAAATGAAAAAAAGCTGCAGTAGGGTATGTGGATGCCTATTTGGCACAGTTGAACAGACATGTATTTGCTACTTGGTGCTGAGCAAGGCTACGCTGTCAAAAGTAGCACTTACATGCTGTGCTCTTTTGTGTGTGTAATTAGATGTCATATTATCGTCTCTGTATCTATGATGGAAAGAAAAAAAAATGCCCCTTTTCTTTTCAGATATTGCCCATTACTGTTGTGCATACCGAATCTCATTGCTGGGGGGTGAATTTCTGACAACTAACATGTAAGGAAATGAGTTATCTGTGGCTATGGGTCTTACCGCTTTTTTTCTGATTAGTGATTTTTCTTTAAAGACACTTTTGTAGTGTTTGAATCAGACAGATCACACAAGGAAGATTTCCACAAACAAACCTGGATTACAAGCTTTCAAGCTCTTTAGTCAGGAAAACTTGCTTTAGACACAGCCATGATAATTTAGCTTCCTAAATCTAAAAGTTTTCCTGCATAGCTTTCATATATTCATTCCTGTCCACTCTCCTCCAAATGTAATCCAGGATACAGTTGGCCTTCTTTGCCAAAAGGATGAAAAAACTTATTGAATTATGTACAGTGTGGTGTTCACCAGGACCAACATGAACTGCATCCAGTTTCTGTCAGCCTATTTCTCCAGCCTCTTGAAGTTCCCCTGGATTGCATCATGACCTTCGGTTGTATCAGATACTCTTTGCAGTTTTGTATTATCATCACACTCACGGAAGGTACACTTTGCCCCTTCATCCAGTTCATTAATGAAGATGTTAAGCCTAATGGAGCCCAGTATTGAACCCTAAGGTATAGCACTAGTTAGTGGCCTTCAGCTAGACTTTGTACCACTGATCACCACCCTCCAGGCCCAGCTGTTTGGCTGATTTTAAATCTACCTCACTCCTTTCTAATCCAGCCCATATGACATAAGCTTCTCTATCAGGATATTCTGGGAGACGATGTTGAAAGCCTTTCTGAAGTTAAGGCAGATAATATGCACTGCTCTACATTAATCTACCAATACAGTAATTTCATTGAAAAATATTATCAGTTGGTCACATATGATTTTCCCTTTGTGAATCCATGTGTGGTGGTTTTACTTTGCTGGGCAGCTGAACTCCACCACAAGCACTCTCACTCCCCCTCCTCCTCCTCCTCAGGAAAAAAAAAAAAAAAAAAGTTCACAAGCAAAGGCCACACTGAAGCTCAGAGAGAGAAAAAAAATTTACCATCTACTTCCCATCAATGAGCAATGTTTGGCCATGTCCCAGGAAAAGGGCCTCAATATGCATAGTGGTTGTTTGGGAGGACAGACATCTTCATAACAAGAGCCAACCCCTCTCCTTCCCCTTTCCACTTTTTATTGCTGAATGTGACATCATATAACATGGAATATCCTTTTGATTGGTTCAGGTCAGCTGCCCTGATGATGTCCTCACCTCACCTCTTACCCATCCTCAGCCTACTGGCTCTTGAAAACCAACTACAAGTTTCTCCCACAAGATGGTCAGGATTGGCCTGCTAGTAAGAATTCATCCCTAACTTCAGTGAGATTATTCTCTGGACTTCTGTTTTACCCATGTCACAAGTACCTATAATTCAGACTTGCTTCCACTAAATCTGAGTCAACTTCCTTTTGATGATTATGTAGCCATCTTTATAATCTACAGCTGTAGACTATAATTTATGAAAGGCAAATATAAATTTTCTCTGATGTGGTTTTAATTAACAGTATACAGAGGTTTTAATTACATAATTGTTTAATTTTGATTCATCCATCTTAATTGCTGTGCTTAAGTAAGCTTTTGGGAAGTGTCAGATTTTTTTTTTTTTTTTCCCAGTAGATCAATTTTTTCCCTAATTTATTTTACTTTGATTCTGTACTGTACGCTTCCACTTTCAGAATTATCTCGTTACTAGTGAAAACACAGTTATACAGCTGTAAAATTATCATTTCAAATACCAAAGATCTAAATTTCCAGGAGCCTTCCAATTATGTAACACATTTCCTATTCCCAGATGAATTGAGATGCATTCTTTCAAGAGAAAAAATCTTTATCCCTTCCCTTCCCTTCCCTTCCCTTCCCTTCCCTTCCCTTCCCTTCCCTTCCCTTCCCTTCCCTTCCCTTCCCTTCCCTTCCCTTCCCTTCCCTTCCCTTCCCTTCCCTTCCCTTCCCTTCCCTTCCCTTCCCTTCCCTTCCCTTCCCTTCCCTTCCCTTCCCTTCCCTTCCCTTCCCTTCCCTTCCCTTCCCTTCCCTTCCCTTCCCTTCCCTTCCCTTCCCTTCCCTTCCCCTCCCTTCCCTTCCCTCCCCTCCCCTCCCCTCCCCTCCCCTCTCCTCCCCTCCCCTGCCCTCGCTCTCTGCAGGTCCTGTATGCACACGTCTTTCTGAAGGAGTGAAACCCTAGTAGATTGATGTGGAACATTGCTTCATTAGCCTTAGCCCATGGTAACCTCACTGTGCAGTGCAGAGCTGCAATGGATCAATTTCACAACCAAAACTGTACAATATGGAAATGCAGTTCTCTTCTTCTCTTAGGTCTTCAAATCACACAACTTTAAACTCCACCAAAGTGAACTTCTATGTCAGCATAGTTGGTCAAACCAGTAAAATATGTTCTGCAGACACAATCTGTGTCCATCTCTCGTACTTTCTGATGTGACACAGCTGGGACACACACCTGGGACCCAAGGGACAGAAAAACCACCAGATGTGCAAAATGTAAAACTTGGGCACACAGTTAAGAGTTAAGCAGTATCCAGAAGCACAAATCAGACCAAGTAATCTCTCAATAGTTTTGGAAAACAAGCAAGACTCACTGGAACATGCATACAGGAGGGACATAGTATTTCAGAATTCAGATAGGGTACATAATATAACAAGCAGTACTCTACCAGTATTACCTACACATACTACAGATTCATTGCATTGCATCACAAGTGTCACCATCTTATTCTGCCAGGAAGGATTGCTGCTTATAAAAATCTAAATGCATGCTTATGTACCAAAATGGAGGATAGTCTTTTGAAAAAGTGCTGTAAGATTTTATGTTGTTATTATTATGTGAAAAAAAAACAACACAAAACAAATACATAATTATTGTCCCTACTTCTCTTTGTTATTTCACCATTCCAAAGACAAAAGAATTGCAGGAAAACAAACATACAAACAAACAAACAACAACAACAAAAAAACACCACCACCACCAACAACAACAAAAACAAACAAAAAAACACTTGCATTTCATTTTTAGAGAACATTTTGTAGCTTCTGCTTAGGATATTTTAATCCCAAATTCTTCTTTATGGATACAGAAAGATGCTCCTTTGTTAAGATTTGCAGCTTTATTATGCATTACAGTAGTCAAGAGGGGCATTTGCTGGATTGTTTAACATGACACCTTCCAAGCATCAGGAAGTTAACATCCAGATGAAAATTTCGTCTTAGCAACTCAGATTTATTTCTATCAAATTTGTTACATTCCATTCCATGTTTTGAACATCTTCTTGCTGGCAGCCTGAGTAAGTATGTGGAATGAAAGAAAACGCTTAAGGAATGTTCAATACATCGTTTTAGTGCTTCATTTTCTTACAGTAACAGTGTTCTACGAGATCTCTGTTCTAGTTTTCCATATGAGGTTGAAGTCTAAGGGAAAAAATCGTTTTGTTTTCTGCTTGCCACTACATACAGGAGCTTTACTTTGTGATACTAGAAGTGACAGCAAGAAAGTGACTGTTTCAAGTCTCTTACTTTATTACCAGTTCTTGTTTACAGTAGTTACAAAGTCACTGTCAATATATTTTCTGGTTAAGAAAAGCAATGAGACAACTTTTCTAATTTCTGCAGTTGCTGCTTTGCAATGTTTACAACACTGGTAATCAGTCAAAGTTATGTGAATGGGTTCATTAAAAGATGCAAAGAATCATTGACTTCCACCAGAGACACTCTACACACAAAAATACCAGAGGCAGATCATTGATATCATTATTTGAAAGGAGTTATGGAAGAAAGGAAGAAACAGTAATAGATGAAGTAAGTATTTAAACAAAAATATCTATACATGTATGAACTTTCTGTAGCTATTATTTCTGCAAAATGAAACAGATTGAGGCCTCCTTGCTCAAGAGAGGTGTATTCCAGTGGAGGTTTTGAAGTAGTCAAGTGGTTTTTAAATGTAATTTAAATTCTGTCTTGTTGTTTTCCTTAAAACTAACTTGTAGGCAAAAAATTTTAACCATTTTGTCCTCAAATTTTATCTAGTGTTTGACTCCTCTGTCACATATCACCACTGATGCCTCATGGATGCTCTAAATCTGGAAGCTGACACTTTGAAGCAATTGAACAAATGGCTGGCTGTTCTACTTCTCCCTCTGAAGGTGTGCCTGTACAGAAGGCAGACGTGCGTCTTTGAGTAGAGGTATTGGAAGCTTTTAGATGGGGAAGTAATATCTTATACTGAAAAAATATTGCCAACATATACTGATGGCTGTATATGAATTCCAGATCTCTTTCATATTAGAAGTACCAATATGAAGATCCATTTTTGACATACTAATATCAAGTCACTATGGACTTACTCTGCAGTAGGAGTAGCTGTTTTGCTTTACTGGTACTTTCTGCTAATCAACTTTATGAAAGTCAAATTGTGTTAACCTTCTGAATGCATAACTTGGACACAGCTATTCAGAAGAAGATCTTGGTGATGGAATAGGAGCAATATATCAGATGTGTCAAACGTTAGGCTTTTTACATTAATCAAATGTGTCACTGTTTACAGTTTTGGGTGTTGGCCAAAGATTTCTGAAGACTTGACTAGAAACTCTAAGCAGAGTGCTATGAAAATGGAGACAAAGGAGCAGAATGTTTGTGAAGTCCAGTGACCTTCAGTTCAGAGTGAGCTCTAAAAGATCTACCAAGCTTCAGAATTTAGATCAAGTCTACAGTGGTTGCTTTTTAACATAAAAATATCTTTAAATCACCATCTGTCTCCTGTTGTACATAAGTTCTCTTTGTCTTTTCATTTGTATAATTGAATTTAGTTAAGGACACCTAGAACTGAGAAAGTAAAGAAATGGATGTTCTATTAATTATTTAAAAATAGCCCTAAACATCTTGGGTAAAAGCAAGTTACTTTAATTCCCAGTCAAGGAAAGCACTATTACAAACTAACCAATAAACAAAATGTTGTGTTATAATGTGGTTCTAAAAGAGAAGACAACTGTGTGTTAAAAATTTTAGAATGAAGTTTATTTTACAGGTTGTATATTATTTTTCTTCATCCTGAATACTTTGTAATGTTTGTGGCTGATAACTCCAACCATCTTAGATTTATTTGGCTATCATAGCACGCACAGCTCTTGTTTTTTCTGAATGTTGTACATCTCTGACAATGTTTGTACAGGAAATGAGGATCATTCACTGTTGTCCACATTATATGCAAATATTAAAAGGTCTGGAAATGCAGAATGCTACTTTAGACTCTAAATTCTCATTCATTTTAATCAGAATTATTATTATTATTATTATTATTAATTATTATTATTATTAATATTTTTTTTTCAATTTCTCACCTTTCAACCTCTACCACTCTCAGCTAAAAGAGTCATGTCATGGCTGTGGGTCTAAGAATTTGACAAAATATCTGACAGCAGTGATTTTTAAACCCACGTATTATCTGAGTTTTAAAAACTACCCAGAAACTACATGGAAACTGCCAGTACCCAAGTGAGGTAGTCAAGAGACAACCATGTCTTTCTCCATATCTAGGCCCAATCATTCTTAATTTTCTCTGGGAACACCATCGAGAACACTCTTTGTTCTCCAGAACAAGCTTATAAGGAATTTCTACCATATAAATATAGAAGTAGTACGGAAAAATAAATCAGGAATGACTAAAAACTTGAAATAGCCTAGAAGATCCATTTTGCTCTGATAAAATATCAGAAAGAATCAAGGGTTTTTCACTTGATATTCCATATTTTCGGAGTGCCTCGGCCAAATGTAAACTTGGTTTGGAACGAAATTATACAGATAGGAGATAAAGTTTCTGTCTTGAAAACAGTAATGTAGGCAAATCTTGGTCTTACAAACACTGAAATAAAAGCTCCCTAGCCACAGCAACAGCAAGATTAATGTGTAAAGATAGATTTAAAAAAATAAAATAATAATAATAGTAATAATGAATCCCATTGAACTATGTGGACATTAGCTTAAGCACATGTTTGGGAAGAAGAAAATATACAGATATTCATTTAGATAGCAGGAATACATCAGTCCCATTCATTTTGCTATGGATGTCCTTGTGGATTCAAGCCTTACTAAAGTATGTTGTTAAAATATCTTGTAAGCTTTTTTTTTTTTTTGTAGGTATTAAGATCTAACTTCAGTGCCTGGATCTTGATTTAAAAAATATCACTTCTATAGTTATTAGCAATTTATGAATTATGTTTTGGTGTTTTCAACTCCCCGTCTTTTATCACAAGTATGCAGATAGGCAGTATGAAGCAGATTCTACTTTGAACAGAAATGTGGAATCCTTCCCTTTCATGGAATCATAGAATGGCTTAGGTTGGAAGCGACCTCAAAGACCAACTAGTTCCAACACCCCTGCCATAGGCAGAGACGCCACCCACTAGATCAGGTTTCCCAGGGCCTCATCTAACCTGGTTTTGAACACCTCCAGGGATGGGGCATATACAACCTCTCTGGGTAACCTGTTCCTGTGCCTCACCAGCCTTTGAGTGAAAAATTTCCTTCTCACCACTAATATAAATCTCCCCTCTTTTTGTTTAAAAACTTTCCCCCTTGTCCTTTCATCATCTACCAAAGTAAAGAGCCCTTCTCTATCCTTTTTATAAGAACATTTTAAGTATTCAAAGGCCTGTAAAAGACCCCTGAGGTACACCACTTGTCAGTGGCCTCCACTTGGACATAGATCCATTGATTACCATTGTTTGGGTGTGACCTTCAAGCCAACTCCTGATCCACGGAGTAGTCCACCCATCAAATCCAAATCTCTCCAACTTGGAGACTAGGGTGTCATGTGGGACCATGTCAAGTGCCTTGCAGAAGTCCAGGTAGATGACATCAGTTGGTCTTTCCTTGTCAACCAATGCAGTCACTCCATTGTAGAAGGTCACCAGATTGATCAGACATGATTTACCCTTAAAAAATAGTAAGTCAAAAGAAAAAAATAACAATATCCTATTCACCTTCATGGTGAATGATCTAGGACGAAAAAGATCTGTGCATTGTTGTGGTTTAACTCAGTTGGCAGCTAAACACCACACAGCCGTTCGCTCACCCTCCCCCCTCCCTCTCTGGGATGGGGGAGAGAAATGGGAAAGTGAAGCCTGTGAGTTGAGATAAAGATATTTTATTAAGACAGGAAAATAATAATAATAATAATAATAATAATAATAATAATAATATGTACGAAACAAGTGATGCACAATGCAATTGCTCACCACCTGCTGCCCGATGCCCAGCCTATCCCCGAGCAGCTGGCCCCCCACCCCAGCTAGCCACCCCTATATATTTTTTAGCATGATGTCAGATGGTATGGAATACCCCTTTGGCCAGTTTGGGTCAGCTATCGGGTTCTGTCCCCTCTCAGCTCCTGCTGCACCCCTAGCCTGCTCGCTGGCAGGACAGAGCAAGAAGCTGAAAAGTCCTTGGCTTGGTGTAAGCATTGCTCTGCAACAATTAAAACATCAACATGTTATCTGCACTCTTCTCATCCTAATCCAAAACATAGCACCCTACCAGCTACTAAGAGTAAAATTAACTCTGTCCTTACTGAAACCAGGACAGCCATAAATTACAGTTCTTTCTAATTCCATTTGTACAGTTGGGACAATTCTCTAGGTGAGAACAATGGTATTGGCTTTTGTCTCATGGTCATAAGACATCATGTATTTGTGCTATGGCCCTTCCTTTCCTTCATGAATACAAAACCCACGTGAGTAAAAAAATTGAATGTGGGATCTGCCAAATGACATTACATTGTACATGGGTCACAGATCTGGGATTACTCTTGAACCTTCTTCATTAGTTAGTGCAGCACATGTGGGCTTGTACATGTGGGCAGTGCGTGTGGGCAGCTTGTACATCAACAGTAAAAATGACTTTGAACATCTCCGTTGAGTGTCTTATCTCAGCATGTTGAGTAACTTAACTCAGTATAACGATAGTTCAGTAGGCATTAGATTACTCAGAGAACTGAGAGCAAGAATAAAATTGGCAAGAATGAGCCTGTTTTCAAAAACTATGGTAGTGAAAATGTAAACAGAATACTAATAAAGCAATATTGGTTATTTTAGAGTGAAGCTTGTGAATATACACAGCTTCATACAAACCAAAAGAAATATGATCCCTAATCCAATCAGCAAGACAACAAAAATACATATACACACAAAAAAATTGTACATATATACTTAGATACGCTTACACACGTTTATTAAGACATTTATTTATTTACTGTTAAACACACCAAAAAGAAAAGAAGCAATATATACTTTTCAAAAAATCACAGAATCACAGAATCATCTAGGTTGGAAGAGACCTCCAAGATCACCTAGTCCAACATCTGACCTAACACTAACAAGTCCTCCACTAAACCATATCACTGAGCTCTACATCTAAACGTCTTGTAAAGACCTCCAGGGATGGTGACTCAACCACTTCCCTGGGCAGCCCATTCCAATGCCTAACAACCCTTTCAGTAAAGAAGTTCTTCCTAATATCCAACCTAAACCTCCCCTGGCACAACTTTAGCCCATTTCCCCTCATCCTGTCACCAGGCACGTGGGAGAATTAGACCAACCCCCACCTCGCTACAGCCTCCTTTAATGTACCTGTAGAGTGCAATAAGGTTGCCCCTGAGCCTCCTCTTCTCCAGGCTGAACAATCCCAGCTCCCTCAGCCGCTCCTTGTAAGCCTTGTTCTCCAGAACCCTCACCAGCTTCGTTGCCCTTCTCTGAACTTGCTTGAGCACCTCCATGTCCTTCTTGTAGTGAGGGGCCCAAAACTGAACACAGTACTCAAGGTGCAGCCTCACCAGAGCCGAGTACAGGGGGACAATCACTTCCCTAGACCTGCTGGCCACACTGTTTCTTATGCAAGCCAGGATGCTGTTGGCCTTCTTGGCCACCTGAGCACACTGCTGGCTCATATTCAGCCGACTATCAACCAATACTCCCAGGTCCTTCTGTGCCAGGCAGCTTTCCAACCACTCATCTCCCAGCCTGTAGCTCTGCTTGAGGTTGTTGCGCCCCAGGTGCAGGACCCGGCACTTGGCCTTGTTGAACCTCATAGAGTTGGCCTCAGCCCATCAGTCCAGCCTGTCTAGATCATCCTGCAGAGCCTTCCTACCCTTGAGCAGAGCAACACATGCACCTAACTTGGTGTCATCTGCAAACTTACTGAGGGTGCACTCGATCCCCTCATCCAGATCATCAATAAAGATATTAAAGAGAACTAGCCCCACTACTGAGCCCTGGGGGACTCTACTAGTGACCGGCCTCCAACTGGATTTGACTCCATTCACCACGACTCTTTGGGCTCAGCTATCCAGACAGTTTTTAACCCAACGAAGCGTACGCCAGTCCAATCCATGAGCAGCCAGTTTCTTGAGGAGAATATTGTGGGAAACGGTGTCAAAAGCCTTGCTGAAGTCAAGGTAGACCACATCCACAGCCTTTCCCTCATCCACCAAGCACGTCACTTTGTCGTAGAAGGAGATCAGGTTCGTCAAGCAGGACCTGCCTTTCATAAACCCATGCTGACTGGGCTTGATCACCTGGTTACCCTGCAAGTGCCGTGTGATGACACTCAAGATAATCTGCTCCATGAGCTTCCCTGGCACTGAGGTCAAACTAACAGGCCTATAGTTTCCTGGGTCTACCTTCCGGCCCTTTTTGTGGATGGGCGCCCCATTTGCAAGCTGTCAGTCGACTGGGACCTCCCCTGATAGCCAGGACTGCTGATAAATGATGGAAAGTGGCTTGACCAGTTCTGCTCGTTCTCTCAGTACCCTCAGGTACCCTCAGTACCCTCAGGTGGATCCCATCCGGCCCCATTGACTTGTGTACATCTAAGTGCTGTAGCAGGTCACCAACCATTTCCTCATGGATTGTGAGGGCCACAATCTGCTCCCCATCTCCTTCCATCAGCTCAGGGTACTGGGTATCTAGAGAACAACTGGTCTTGCCGCTAAAGACTGAGGCAAAGAAGACATTAAGCACCTCAGTAAGCAGTAGCCAGATTGAGCTCCAGATGAGCTTTGGCCTTTCTAATTTTGTCCCTACACTTCCTCAGAACATCCTTATAATACCTCTGAGTGGCCTGTCCTCTTTTCCAAAGATCATAAACCCTCTTTTTTTTTTTTCCTAAGCTCTAGCCAGAACTCTCTGTTCAACCAGGCTGGTCTTCTTCCACGCTGGCTTGTTTTTGGGCACGTGGGGACAGACCACTCCTGAGCCTTTAAAATTTCCTTCTTGAGGAGTGCCCAGCCTTTCTGGACTCCTCTGCCCTTCAGGACCGCCTCCCAAGGGACTCTGCCAAACAGTGTCCTGAACAGCTAAAAGTCTGCCCTCCGGAAGTCCAAGACAGCAGTTTTACTGGTCCCCCTCCTGACTTCACCAAGTATAGAGAACTCTACCATTTTGTGGTTACTCTGCCCAAGACAGCTCCTGACCACCACATCTCCCACCAGTCCTTCTCTGTGAACAGAAGGTGAGCGGGGCACCTCCCCTGGTAGGCTTACTAACCAGCTGCATCAGGAAACTATTTTCCATGCTCTCCAGAAACCTCCTAGATTCTTTCCTCTGAGCTGTATTGTATTTCCAGAATATGTCTGGGAAGTTGAAGTCCCCCACGAGAACAAGCACTGACGACTTCGCAACTTTTGCCAGCTGCCTGTAGAATTCCTCATCCGTCTCCTCATCCTGGTTTGGCAGTCTGTAACAGACCCCCACCAGGTTGCTTTCCTTGTTGGCCTTCCAGCCGATCCTAACCAATAGGGACTCAACCTTATCATTCCCAGTCTCAGCCTCGAGTTCCACAACATCAAAACACTTTCTAATATAGAGAGCCACACCACCACCCTTTCTGTGCTGCCTGTCCCTTCTGAAGAGCCAATAGCCAGTCATTGCAGCACTCCAGTCATGGGAGTGATCCCACCATGTTTCCGTGATGGCAACCAAGTCATAACTAGCCTGCTGCACAATGTCTTCCAGCTCCTCCTGTTTGTAGCCCATGCTGCACGCATTAGTGTAGATGCACTTCAGCTGGGCCATTTCCTGCTCCCCAGACCCTGACATTGTTCCCCCTGGTACAGTTCTAACGAGCCTTACTTCATCCCCATTCCCTTTCCTACCTAGTTTAAAGCCCTCTCAATAAACCCTGCCAGCTCCTGCGCTAGTGTCCATTTTCCACTTAGAGACAGGTGGGACCATCTGCAGTTAGCAGGCTGGGTGCCAATTAAAGCGCCCTGTGGTCAAAAAAAAAAAAAAAAAAAAAAAAAAAAAAATTCTGTGTTGGCACCAGCTTCTGAGCCACCTGTTTTTCAGGTGGGCTTTCTGGGTCCTCTCTGTACCCCTCCCTGCCACCATAGGGATGGAGGAAAACACGACCTGTACTCCCACTCCATCTACTAATCTTCCCAGTCACCTAAAGTCCTGTTTGATAGCCTTCAGGCTTCTCTCTTCAATATCGTCTATGTCAGCCTGGACTATCAAAAGAGGATAGTAGTCAGAGGGGCAAAACAGGTTAGGAAGCTTTCTGGTAACATCCCTGACGCTGGCCCCAGGGAGGCAGCACACTTTCCTATGGATAGGTCAGGTCGACAAATAGGGTCCTCTGTTCCCCTGAGAAGGGAGTCACCTACAACGATCACCCTTCTTTCTTTCTTAGTGGAGGCAGTCCTGAGGCATGGAGTCAACTTCCTCGCCCTAGGCATCCTCCTGGGTCGACTTTTCACCTCATCTTCACCCACCGGTCTCTCAAGCTCCAGGGCCTCAAACCTGTTGTGTAAGGGCACCTGGGAAGGCAGGGCCTGTAGGGAGGGGAGTTGTCTGTGACGTTGAGCAGGGACCTGTTTCCACTCCTCCTCTTCTCCTAGGTCCCCTCCCTCTGCTCGACTGGGCAGGGGGTCCACCACTGTTTGGGGTGTCTCACCCTGGTGCCTTTCCTTCAGGCCTTGCAGGAAGTTGCTCCACCAGTCTATCTCCCATTTTGAGTCTATCTCCCATTTATCTCTCTATTTTGCACAGCAGTGTCTTTCTAGGTATGTAAATAAAAGGGGAAGGGATGACAAACATGCACAATTTCAGTCTGCATGTGTTTGCCAGTCTTTGTAGTTGCAGACTGCACAGACCAGTCTCTGTGCTGGCTATAAGAGACTGCTTGATCCTGGCTAAACACATGCACTGTGCTGCGTAAGGACTTTTCACCCATACTGCACTTTCATTTCTCTGTATCTTCAAGGTGGGCCCTTCACATCTTAGGGCTGTGTTTTCTATATTTTTCAGGCGAAGTTCATTTCACAAACTACCCCATTTCAGTTATAGGATTATAAAAGTATGAGAATTTAGTTGATTCAACTGTCACTTGAAGGTAAGTCTTCCACATACTGCCCCTTCAGCTGAAACACTCATACATGCACAGCAAAGGAGACAAATGTGTACAGTCATCTTTCATAGTGACAACATATTTCAAAGATGTTTAAAGGACAAATGAGAGTTTTAGAATTAGCAGCAATGTATTATAACGTGTGTGGCTCTCAGCCTAGATTTCTGCCATAAACTTAATTGATTTTGGTAGTTATGATAACACTTTGCACCAATAGCTCTTCATCTGTAATTTTAATTTTAAGTAGAATATGAAATTAGACTGTAAACTGGCTGAAGGGAAGAGTCCAGAGGGTTGTGGTTAATGGGACGGAGTCAAGTTGGAGTTCTGTATCTAGTGCAGTCCCTCAAGGGTCAGTACTGGGACCAGTGTTTTTCAATATATTCATCAATGACTTAGATGAGGGAATGCAGTGTGCCATCAGCAAGTTTGCTGATGACACTAAACTGGGAGGAGTAGCTGATAAGTCAGAAGGCTGTGCTGCCATCCAGGGGGACCTAGACAGGTTGGAGAATTGGGTAGGGAGAAACATAATGAAATATAACGAGGGCAAGAGTAGAGTCTTGCATCTGGGCAAGAACAACCCCAGACACCAGTATAAGATGGGGACTGCCCTCCTGGAGAGCAGTGAAGGGGAGAGGAACATGGGGATCCTGGTGGACAGCTGGATGACCATGAGCCAGCACTGTGCCCTTGTGGCCAAGAAGGCCAATGGGATCCTGGGGTGTATTAACAGGGGTGTATTTAGTATGTTGAGAGAGGTTCTCCTCTCCCTCTACTCTGCCCTACTGAGACAACATCTGGAATATTGCATCCAGTTCTGGGCCCTTCAGTTCAAGGACGGGGAACTGCTTGAGAAAGTCCAGTACAAAACCACGACGATGATTAAGGGAGTGGAGCATCTCCCTTACGAGGAAAGGCTGAGGGAGCTGTTTCTCTTTACTTGGAGAAGAGGAGACTGAAATGTGACCTTATTCATGTTTATAAATATGTAAAGGGTGAGTGTTAGGAGGACAGAGACAGGCTCTTCTCAGTGACATCTAATGATAGGACAAGGGGCTATGGCTGCAAGCTGGAACATAGGAGGTTCCGCTTAAATATGAGACAAAACTTTTTTATGTTGAGGGTGACAGAGCACTGAAACAAACTGCTCAAGGGGGTTGTGGAGTCTCTTTCTCTGGAGACATTCAGAAGCCATCTGGATGCATTCCTATGTGACATGATTTAGGTGTTCCTACTCCGGCAGGGGGATTGGACTAGATGATCTTTCAAGGACCCTTCCAATTCTAACATTTTGTGATTCTGTGAAAATACACTCTTCCCCTCACCCGCTCTCCTCCCTGCCCTGAGTTAAAACGCATAATTGTTGGAGGCACATATTCATATATATCTGTATGTGAGTGCATGGGTATAAGTATGCATGGAGAAACACACAGTGATACAAGTATAAAGACATTCCTAAAATTCTAGTGTTGGAGTTAAAGTACCCCATATTAGATGTAAAGTAAGTATCCAAAACATAAAATTCATTCCCAAACAGCAGATTTTGCTGCCAGCTGTTACTTCAGTTTGGTCATTAATTACATTGTACTGAACGTGTGCAAGTATTGTAAAAAGGCAATTAAAGAAGACAACTTCTCTGCTATCTCCTCTAAGCTGATTAAAACAAGTATGCGAATATTGAGAATAATACAACAAATTACTGCACACAAAACAAAAGCTTAAAATGACAGTTCTGTTTACAATTCTGATGTTCACAGATTATATTCTAACATAATAGACTACAGAAATCAAGGAACTAATTGTTAAATTGGTTAACTAACTTAGAATTAGAACATAAAATCAGTTGGACAAGCTTGAGAAGTGGGCCCACATGAACTGCATGAGATTCAAATCAAAGTGCAAGGTACTGCACCTGGCCTGGGGCAATCTTGGACATGAGTACAGACAGACTGAGCCATACCTATTCCCAACTGCATCCTAGGCTGCATCAACAGAAGGGTGGCCAGCAGGTGGAGGGAGGTGACTGTGCCCCTCTGCTCTGTCCCTGTACTCGGCTCTGGTGAGGCCGCACCTCGAGTACTGTGTTCAGTTTTGGGCCCCTCACTACAAGAAGGACGTGGAGGTGCTCAAGCAAGTTCAGAGAAGGGCAATGAAGCTGGTGAGGGGTCTGGAGAACAAGGCTTACAAGGAGCGGCTGAGGGAGCTGGGGTTTTTCAGCCTGGAGAAGAGGAGGCTCAGGGGCAACCTTATTGCACTCTACAGGTACATTAAAGGAGGCTGTAGTGATGTGGGGGTCGGTCTATTCTCCCACGTGCCTGGTGACAGGATGAGGGGGAATGGGCTAAAGTTGCATCAGGAGAGGTTTAGGTTGGATATTAGGAAGAACTTCTTTACTGAAAGGGTTGTTAGGCATTGGAATGGGCTGCCCAGGGAAGTGGTTGAGTCACCATCCCTGGAGGTCTTTACAAGACGTTTAGATGTAGAGCTTAGTGATATGGTTTAGTGGAGGACTTGTTAGTGTTAGGTCAGGTGTTGGACTAGGTGATCTTGGAGGTCTCTTCCAACCTAGATAATTCTGTGATTCTGCGACCCCCTTGGAGTGCTGCATCCAGGTCTGGGGCCCCCAGCACAAGAAGGACATGGGTCTGTTAGAGTGGGTCCAGAGGAGGGCCATGAAATTGACCAGAGTGCAGGATCACCTCTCCTGTGAAGAAAGGCTGAGAGAGCTGGGGCTGTTCAGCCTACAGAAGAGAAGGCTCTGGGGTGACCTCATCACAGCCTTTCAATACTTAAATGGTTCTTATAAAAAGGATGAGGAAGGGCTCTTTACTCAGGTAGGTAATGAAAGGACAAGGGGGAATTATTTTAAACAAAAAGAGGGGAGATTTAGATTAGTGGTTAGGAGGAAATATTTCACAGTGAGGGTGGTAAGGCACTGGAACTGATTACCTAGAGAGATTGTATATGCCCCATCCCTGGAGTTGTTCAAGACCGGGTTAGATGGGGCCCTGGTCAACCTGATCTAGTTGGAGGTGTCCCTATCTATGTCAGGGGTGTTGAAACTAGATGATCTTTTAGGTTCCTTCCAACCTAAACCATTCTATGATTCTATGTTTCTATGATAAATAATTGTTTTTACAATGCAAACATAATTTTAAAATATGTATTAAATACTAGTTGATCAACTAACCACACAGGCAGAGAACAGGAAAATCAAATGTTGAAAAGGAGTATAAAACAGTGGAAGAGAGATATAATGATTAATATAAATGTGTCTCAGTTATATAGATTTAATGTTTCACTTGGTTATGTTCTTTGGTTTGACCCTAAGTTTTCTACTATAATCACAGTTGATGTTTCAGGAAGCAGAAAATCCTGGTTGAGACAATCAAAGAAAATTTGTTTAGACCATGTGTACATTAACTCATTAAATATATGTATGCTAACTCATTAAATATATCCACCTCCTTCACCAAGATCATATGGGTCTTCACACTGCGGATGTTCTGGCCCTGTCTGATTGAAAGAAAAAGAAATTCCTGTGTTTTTATATTGTACATGTGTTGTTCAGCTTAGTATACAAAATAGTCCTAAAAGTTGAATGAAGCTGAATGATACTAGAATTTGATGTTTTGTGCTATAAATCACACCCTGTGTGATTAAACTGTCAGAGATGACAATGGTAATTGAATCAGTTACAATCACTAAAGAGAGAAAGTATCTGTGAAATCTGTGAATTTACCATTATGAATACCATCACAGTGAAAAGATAGATATATAGTATAGACAAGTCTGTATTTCTGCATTGTATATTTGTATAGTAATGTAATGTAATTGTAATATATTGTAATGTAATGTAATTTGCATTGTAATTCTGCATTTTCCTAAAAAAAACACACTTTTTTTTCAGTTCTGCTAAAAATTTGAGCATCTGAAAGTTCTAAGTGACTAAAAATAAAAATAAAGTACTTCACTTGATTTTTAAAGATCTTTATGTGCAAATATAACAAGCTATTCAGTCTTCTTTAGATATAATTAATACACATTTATAAAATGAAAAAACACTTTGAACAAAACTAAAAAAATTTATAAAATTACAAGCATCATAAATTTTAACTGTTTTTCAAAACCTTAATAAAATACATTTTTGAAAGCAAGTTTTTTCAATGAAAGTATTACAAATGATTTTCATTAACCCAGAGGTTTTATTAATACAAAAACCTGTTAAGCTATGATATGTACAATGCATTGCATGTTTGTTTCACTGAATTTTTCAACAATTTGATGTTTTCTTACTGAAAGTAAAAAACAAACAAACAAACAAACAAAAAAACAAACAAACAAAAAAAAACAACACTTTATTTTCTCGTTTTAAAAATTTTCTCCTAAACATTATTTTTCTCCTTTTCAATAGCATTTGAACCAATGTCAATAACTTAGTAGTAGTTTCTGGAGGAGAAAAACATGTAAAAGAAAGACATCATTCTCAGTATCTAGTTTTCTGTAAAAGGAATTTTTGAGTCAGATTTGTCTTTGATGTTTTTTATAAGCAACATACCTATTCCCAATTTTGCAAAACATACTCACATGTTAGAGTGTATTATTTAATCTACATTAGAAGTAACAATCTTTTTTAATTATACAAGCAAAAGCACATTGCTATACTGAATGTGTCAGTAGAATAGTTTTATTCTCATGAGTTTTGTTTGTTTTTATTTTGAATAATAATTTGGTTACTTAAATGTAAAAGTGAGAATATGAATATAACACATCCCTTTGACTACCTTATCATGATGCCTACTAAATAAGTGTACAGAAGAAATTTGTATAGAAAGTTATCTATAAGAAACATATAGTGTAGTCACTAACACTTAATTGAAGAGAGAGTAATTCTTTGATCCAATTCAAAGAGAAGACGCAAGAAAACTAACCCATCTCCCATGACAGAAATAACTCAACCAATCAATCAACTACACAGAAGAGAGGAATCACAAAACAAACAAACAAAAACTAAAACAAAACTTCAAAAAATATCTCTAGCAAAGAATCAGAATGAGAATATATATAAAAAAAAAAAAAAGCAAAATGCAAAAGAAATCAGCATCTTGTGAAATACATTAAGAGAAAAATGAATGTAAGAAACCCAAGGGAAGGACTTAGGAAAGTAATTTTAAAAAATTTATTATTTATTTTATTTTATTTTATTTTATTTATTTTTATTTTTATTTTTATTTTTATTTTTATTTTTATTTTTATTTTTATTTAGTTAATTAGTTTTCTAGAGGTTGTATTGCTTGCTCTTTGTAAATATTGGTTCAGTAAACATACTAAGAAATGAATTTTTTCTGCATCGATATTTATATAAATTTATCAGGTTAGCTCAGGTAAAGACCTACTAAGACTGAAAACTAACATGACAACAATATTTTTCAAGTATCCCAGAAAGTTTTGACTAAACTGTAGAATACAGTTTCTACAGCTGGATTCCAGCTGTAGAATCTCTCTATGACATTCATACATATTCATACTTACGATTCACTAGCACCTAACTCCTGGCCAAATTTCCTTAGTGTTTCTGACCATTACAATCAAGAAGAGATGAGAAAAAAAGTAGACTCAGCATTAAAACCCCAACATGAAGAGTGACTTTCAGTTTGAAAAAACATCTTCGTAAACTGAGATTATTACCTAAATTTATTACCTAAATCCCCACTATGCCAGCGTCTTGTGTTTGGAAAACAAGAACCACATGAGCTTCTTTCATACAGGTCCTGTAACGCAGCATGATACAGGAGACCATGATATCGTCTGATGTCAGTCTTCATCTTACATGCCTTCAGCTTCAGGTATTTAGATGTCAAACAGAGGTGCCCTGAAAAAGTTAAATGAAAAGACAAATGTGGATAGGATATTCGGCTTTACAGGTGAAAGGCTACACTTTAATTTGGCAAAGTATGTTTAAATTAGGCTTTATAATAGGTTGGTTCCCCATTATTTTGTGCCATTAACTTGGTTTTAGAGAATACTTTAAAACTCCTTCACTTGTTAAATCTTTCACAGCCAGCTGATTGTCTCTCTAACAGAAAATGAGAGGCAAAATGTCAAGAAGAGCAAGCATTATCTTAACCTTCTACTACACTGATCAGAACTCTGCTCGAAGTCAATGATTGCAAAACTTGTTCAGAATAACCTGATGACTCAGTCTCCCAGAATGCTAATCTTCAAAATCAGTGCAGCAAGAGACAAGAGGATTAAAGCTACATTCATTTGTAATGAGATCCATCATTAAAGGTAGACCAGAACAGTGGACATGAGATGTCTAACATATAATTGCTTTTACTTTAAAATTTTCATTAGCACAAGAGTTTAGAATAATTGTTCTGCCATTACATTTTGCCTATTATTTTCATTTTATTCTTATAACTTAACAAAGTTGTTAATAAAGCTCTCAGTTTTCTACAGATACTGAAGTGCTGTGTCTTCATTTTATACAGACAGCATTTTTTTTTTTTTTTTTTTTAATGAGAAAGGGAGCCTGGCTGTATAGCCTCTTCATACTATTCACTAGGTTTATTCTTTTTAATGCTTAAAAAGATTGTCTCATTCTGAAACCTGTATTTCCTTGTTTTCTTAAAGTACAGGTCTTTACTTCCCTCTGAATTATTTGCTACATCTGGCCAATGCTTATGTGAGCTGAACTAAGCATGCAGAGTTTGCTACTGGATCTTGCTCCCATTTGAAGACCAGGTACTTAAGGGAAGCCTGGATCATCAGTCCTTTGTTTTTTTGTTTAATTAATAATTTTATACTTAATCAATAAATAATAATTTATATACTAACATATAATATAATAATTATATATTATATCATATCAAGATAAAATATATTAATATATAATTTATACATTTATTAGATTAATTAATTAATTTAATTATTTAATTTGGTCACCTAAATAAAGGTGAATCAAACTGTTCTTCAAAAGGCATTTCTCCTGTTTGATTTTGCTTGGTATTTTTTATTGACTCACTGAACATTACTGCACTTCATCTCCAGCCATATAAACTGTCATTCTATTTGGGGGTGGGGAATAGCAAAGGATACTCTACATGATTTATTAGCTTCAAATATGTGCTAAAAGCAAATAAATAAAGAAACAACAGTGTCAAATTATGCATGATTCACATTTAACAGTGAAATACGGTCTAGTATCAGCAGAAAAATACAGTCTGGAAATGCACTGATCTCCACTAAGTCCTTTTGTACACAAGGGACTAATTCTCATTTCAACCATATTGCATTTTATTTTTATTATTAAAACTGGTAAACAAGGTGGTAAACATTTATGAATCTTAATTACCAATTTAAAAATATTTTACAGAAACAAACCTGAAACATACTACATTTCCATTTCCTTGTGTTTCTGCCTTTCCACCTCTTGCTCACATATATCATGTGCATGAACGTGAGTTTATTGCATTTATGGATGTTTTTCCTTTAAGAAATATTATGATTTAAGGTATGTTAAAAGAAGGACAGAGGTGGAATGCTAAGTAACCAAGGGTAAATTACATGATCCTGAGAGTAGTTAAGGTAATCAAGAAAGGCTTTCAGATTGGAATAAAATAATATTATAATGTTTTCTCTCCACTGCCCTTAAAATTTGCTGTCTCCATACGTACACACTGATGCACTAATGAAGTACAGCTATTAATTCCATTGTGCTTTAAGACCTAACTTTACTTCAGAGTGTTACATTACAGTTCTGGATTTATCACTACTACATAATAGTACAAAATGACTGTAATTACAATTACCTTTGCTTTCAGTTTCTTCCTCTTTCACATAGCCTCCCTGGGAGGCTTTAAAGCAAGATAGCTAATAAAATAGATGACTGAATGCTATAACACAGATGTCATATGACAGGTCTGAAAGCATCAGCAGCAAATTGACTACTGGGCTACATGGCTCTTCTGATATTCAGTGAACGAGACAATTTGTCCTGACTTACCCTTGACAGAATCTAAGGCATGAAAATATAAACAAATTATACAAAATCTGAGGTTATAATTTTTGGCAGTGAGAAGGGATTAGATGAAATGATTTTAGTTGCATGTTGTCTGCCTTTTCCTGGCTGAATTATAGACTCAGAAAAAGATCATTATTGCTTTCTTAGTGCTTCTTGAATTTTCTGTCTCTGTCAATGTGACAGAGGCAAATGAGGGAAAGAGAAGAGAGAAAGGTGGGGGAGGAAAGATGGGAGAAGTAACCACTTGAAGGTAAGTGCCAAATATTCGTAACAGAAAACATAGACTGTTGCATTAATGTCATAATTATCATCTGGAAACTTGCCATACAACATGTAAAAATAGCCATGTGCCATCTGCTAATCTTTTTTTTTTTTTTTTTTTTTTTTTTCCCCAGGCAAAATGGAAATTAAAGGCCACAACTAAACTGTAATTCATCAGCCTGGGGGAGTGGTAGAACAAGCATATACTACTTGTTGATATATATATTACCTAGGCACGTACCCTAATGTTAACATAACAGAACAAAGAAAAATTCTTTTACAAAGCATGCCTCACTTAGGGACCTAAAGCAATTCATAAAAGGAATGCAACAACTTTATTAATAATACGTAATATCATAGCTAATGTACAATGTATCTATAGGCCTGGCCACACTTCTTTGGACTCCAGCTTTCATTCTCTTCTTTCCTGTTTTGGATCTACTGTTGCAACATTTTTAGTGCAGAACTAGAATGCCAACTCTTAATATGGAAATCACAAGTCTGAAAATTGAATTCATTATACTTTTCAATGTATTAATTTGCAGATGATAATGTATGGAAATTTCATTATATTTTATATTTGACAACATTTCATATGTTTTCTACTACATCTAAGAATTAATATATTTCTTCATTTTGATATAGTATATGGCCTCTCCAAGTATCTGCATTTTGTTTATATTTGCATATTTTGCTAGGGATGAGGTGATGTGTATTTTAATTGATTTATATATTATTCTTTCGTTTGCATTCAGGTAAAAAGAACACGATGACATTCATGAATAATAAACAATAGTGATGCAATCTTTCAATTACTAGCAATATAACTTTCTCATTAGCCAGTAATTACTTGTAGGATGTACCTGAAAACTTTAGTGTAGTTGTATGACTCCAGCATTTCATCTAATGTGTATTTTCAGGGATAAAACCTTTCAGAATTTACTTGAGACAAATTTGCTGTGACTAACTACTGTGAATAACTGAATGTGTAACTAAATGCTTATATCCTAACTGCATTGGCTTCTTGATGACCCTATTTTACAGAGGTTGTTTGCATCACTTTTTTTTTTTTTTTTTTTTTCCCAAGCTTTCACCTGACGTTGCAGTCCTGAAGATTTGCATGTACTGAAATTGGTCCGTCTTTTTTTCTTTGCTGTACCTGTTCTATTATTTGTGTGCAAGATCCTGTTGTCATGAGCTCAGACAAACACAATTGGCAACAGGTGTTTTCCTTTTTAATGGTTTCCAAGTGTTTCCTTTGGCAAAGGTATCGTGCATTACCCATCGTGCATTACCCAGTGAGCTGTGTGTATGTCTCTCACTGCTTCTACCAGAATACTGGGGCACACAGACTGAATTTAACTAGTGTTAGCTGATAGCTGAAGCCAATTAAAGCTCCTTTTCCTTCAGTTCAGGCTGAAAGAACTGTGATGTACTACCTTTAACACAGTCCATGGTACATCATAGGCCATTATCAGCCTGTGAAATCCCCAAATGCATGGATTCAAATAAATGTGGTACCTTTGCTGACCCTTGTTAAGATCAGTTCCTAAGAGACCTCTTTCTAACATGTATTTTACAGAACAGTTTGCATGTCTGCATTAAGCAGTTATTGCAAATGAAGTACATCAGCGTCTCTTATGCCAAAATTTGTTTTAAACCTAAGCTGACATTGAAAACAATGGGGACTTTCAATATTGTAGCTCCTTTGTTCTATCCATACAGCCATGGCCTTCACTTTTATTTAAAACAATCTTGTTACAAAGCTCATCATTTCTTCCTTGTTCCTTCAGGAGCCAGCAACTGAAGTTTTGGTAAATTTGAGTAGAGTTCCTCACTTTATAGCCCATACTCATTGTGATGCTGAACAATGACAAATCTCAGAAAGTCTGCAAATACTACAGCTCATAAGAAATGTGCTACTCTGTGGAATCAGTCCTCTTTTCTGTAACTGGAAGGTTTCTGACTGCACTGAAATGAAGATAACTCTTCTCTCATTTGAAAACATCTCAAAGTCTCAGTGTATTGCACGGTATAAGGTATTTTCCACAATTCAAAAGACTACGTTTCCAGGGTAGAAATCCTACATTCATGCATTGATTTAAAGATACATCACATCAGGCAGTTTGATAGATACTCTCTGTGAAACATTATTTACTGATGTAAAGCTTAGGGAAAGCTTCTCTTAAGAGACAAAGTGGCTTGAAACTTCTCTGGGTGTTTCCTTTATATTTTATTTTTATTTTTTTCCCTTTTGGAAAAAATTAGTGTAATGTTGCTTTAAAAAACACCTTTTCATTCAGTCATTAAGACAATTTCATAGCTAGGATGTCAAAGATTGCCACTCTATAGGATACAAATATTTTGTTAAAATTAAGTTTTGGTTAGTTTATTTCCATCAAATGTTTTGATGGAAGTCCCAGTGCTTCCCTTGCATAGAAATATTGTCCAGAGCAAGCAGATTCCAGGTTATTTAGACATAACAATAATTATGCTTTAAATTGTCTGTGTCTTAACTTTCAGCACAAGCTCTACTATTTTTTATACTTATTGTAGTGACCGAGAAATGAAATGACAACACTTCCACCCAACAAACAAGGAGCAATAGACCAATATCATTCTGTTCTGAAATAAAACTGTATCAACAACAAAAAGATAACCTGAATAACAAGAAGTGATAAAAATGATTTTTCACAGAAAATATTAAATATTGAAATGTTTTGTATTTTGCTATGAAAAATAAATACTGATTTGTAGTTTTTAAATAAACAACAAAACAAAAGTCCAATCCACTTCTCAATTAATCAGACTGAAAATGGATAAAATGTTAAACTAATGGGAGATCTCATTTTTGCTATCTTTCCTATTCAACTTACCTTAAGAGTCACTGTGATTACAGTCAGGTTGACCTGTAAAAGTATTAGTTGGGACATCATAGGTTGAGTGTGTTATTTAGAACTTAAAGTCAAAATTATATTTTCAAAGAGAATTCAGAAAATCACACAGTGTGTTAGCATCACTTTTGACAAGATACTGTGGTACGCAAAGGAAGATGTCAATCACTGAGCATCATTTGAAGGGACTTGCGTACTTGTGGGGAGAGAAGGGTGTTATGCTTCCTTTTGAAGATTCCTTCTCTCTCTGACTGTTGAAGACAACTTCAGGCCAGTGTCAGAAAATAAACCACCCAAGAAGACTGCCTTTTCCAATGAAAATTAACAGAAAAATATTCTGGAGTCTTAACTGAAAATTACATGAAGAGAACATTGGTGGAAAAAAAAAATCATTTTTTTTTCCATCATATTAAGAACAGAAGAGATCTCAGTTATCAAGACAATGAGTATGATACATTTATGTTTTAAAAGTCTAAAAAGTCTAATGTATACCAAAAAAAAATCCTTCTGATATCAAGACAAATCAAAACACAACTCATTTGATAAGTATCTGGTATTGGAATCTCAGTCATGATCAGAGGAGTGTTGTTAATTGACTTCATTTTAGTAATCTGGGGAAACTGTAGGTCTAGACAGAAAAATTATGTAACCACAGACCCAAATACAAGAAGGCATCAGTATGCAGGCTTTTAGCTAAGATACAAGTTCTTACTTTGTTCTGCGACAGGTAATCTCTTTAAGACGTGCCCTATCTTAAAAAATTTAGGTATCTCAATTAAAAATCTGCAATATTTTGGTATCACTGCTCAAATAGGAGTTGTGGGCTTCTGGCCTGTATTCCAAACCTTAACTATGTTTCTGTTACTGTGCCTGAGCTAACACTTCTAACTTCTCAATAGAGCTCAGATAATGTAGTCTAATGCATTAATCAACTAGAGTATATCCACCTGATCAGTAGCAAATGCCTAAAGAGAAAAACATCTGTTTGTGTTAACCAAGTTTCAAAAGACTATGTCTATTTATTTTATTGTCTTCCCACAGCACCATTATTTGAATGAGCCTGCATCCTACCATCATACTAACTTTATTTTTTTTTCTTGTGCCCAATAATTCAACATAATTACATCAATTTAGTGCCTACTAGAGTTTTATTCATACATCATTTCCTAACAGCCTCTCCAACTATCTCTATATAATCTTGAAGGTTTTACCACTGGTAAGATGACCTCCATTGGTCTCTGACAGCTAAATAGAAAGCTTTCCTTAACTGTGTTTTGGTGGAAGTGAGTCTGGCAGCACAGCTGCATTTGTATTTCAGTAGTGCAGACTCAGATTACATGAATCTTCTTTAGGAACAATCTAGGCAGACTGTATCCATTTCTCATGCCTTTTATTTTAAATTAAGAGCAGAAAATTAGTGGACATGGTAAAGAAATATAAGAGTACATAGGTTGGGAAGTGCAGCTGAGTGGGACAATGGTGGCAAATACTTTCATTGTACATACCAGAAGAGATAGCCGTAAGGAGGCTGGTATGGCAAGTGTTCATTAACAAATGCAAACACGTATGAATTTGAAAATACGACTTATGGAAACATGTTTTCCACTAAGATATGTCAAAATTTGGTCTACCAATCTCCCTTAAGGTAAAGCTTTATCAAATTCAGAGTTTTGCTTGATTATACAGAAGAGTAGCAAGAACTAGGTAACTGCTATTGCTTTCATTATTTCAGTATCTTAAGGCAAACATTAAGTCCACACAGTAAATTTAACAAAACAAACAAAACAAGCAAACAAAAAAAAAACACA
The DNA here is from genome assembly GCF_009769625.2 of Cygnus olor. Classification (NCBI taxonomy): domain Eukaryota; kingdom Metazoa; phylum Chordata; class Aves; order Anseriformes; family Anatidae; genus Cygnus; species Cygnus olor. The sequence goes on from NC_049198.1 coordinate 37,780,893, forward strand.
CAAAAACAAACAAAAACCTGCAATAAATATTTGGCAGACTGTGAAAACCTTGTCAGACAAAATTTGACATCTTTTGTAGAGATGATCGCTAATTCTTCCCTTGCATTTTACTTCTGGAAATACAACTGAAATACAGCACTGTTTCATGCTTTATATGAAATGCCCCCTGTGACCTCATGTTACCAATTTCTTAATATTTAAGCTGACATATGGAGTGTTGGGATTTGAACCAGATACCAACCTTCTGTTCACATATAACTAGCTCTGCCTTTAGTAACAGAGATCTGCAGAAGCTGAGTCCTGATGGATTCAGACCAGGTTATATTTTTGTCAAATTCTCGCCAAGAAATGACACTGTTTGCCTGGACCTCTGTTCTGTGTATTTAGGCCCACTCTTTAAAGATTCGCTGTCCTCTTAAAAGGTTTAGATAAGTGACTAATTCAGCATTTTTTTCTTTTGTTATTCCCTTCCTCTCAAAAAAAAAAAAAAAAAAAAAAAAAAGACTGGTAGATTAAGATTTCAGTGTCTCTTTCCCAAAACATGCATCCAAATAGAAAAACACCATCACAGCCCCACTGTATCCTTAAAGTTGTTCTTTGGTGCCTCTTTGGAGAGACAGTCAGGCAACAATCCCTTTTTTGCTATCATTTATCATATTCAAAATGCTCCATGTGTCATCCAAACTTACAGAATCACAGAATCATTCAGGTTGGAAAAGACCTCTAAGATCATCTAGTCCAACCTTTAACCTAGTACTAATGTCCTCCACTCAACCATGATACTAAGTTCTAAATCTATACATTTATTGAAGGCCTTCGGGGATGGTGACTCAACCACTTCCCTGGGTAGCCTCATCCAATGCCACACAAGCCTTGCAGTGAAAAAATTTTTCCTAATACCCATCCTAAACCTGCCCTGGCACAACCTGAGACCATTTCTCCTTGTCTTATCACTTGCCTTTTGGGAGAAAAACCTGATCCCCATTTCACTACAGCCTCTATTAAGGTAATTGGACAGCATGTTAAGGTCTCCTCTGAGCCTCCTTTTCTCTAGGCTAAACAACCCCAGTTCCCTTAACCACTCCTCATAAGACTTGTTCTCTAAACCTCTCAACAGCTTTGCTGTCCTTTGGACATTCTTTAGCACCTCAATATCTTTCTTGTAGTGAGGAGCCTAAAACTGAACACAGTACTTGAGGACTGGCCTCATTAGAGACAAATACAAAGGGACCTTCACTTTCTTAGTCCTGCTGGCCACACTATTTCTGATACAAGCCTGCATGCTGTTAGTCTTCTGGGCCACCTGAGCACACTGCTGGCTCATGTTCAACTGGCTATCGACCAATACCCCTTGGCACTTTCCAGCCAGTCTTTCCCCAGCCTGTAGCACTGGAAGAAGTTGTTGCACTCCAAGTGCAGGACCAGGCACTTAGACTTGTTGAACCTCACACAGTTGTCCTCAGCCCACTGATCCAGCCTATCCAGATCCCTCTGGAGAACCCTCTGACCCACAAGCAGATCAACATTCACACCTAACTTGGTGTGATCTGTGGACTTACTGAGGGTGCACTTGATCCCCTTGTCCAGAATATGGATTGATAAAGATACTGGAGGGAACTGGCCCCAGTACTGAGCCGTGCGGGACACTAGTGATCAGCTTCCAGCTGGATTTAGCTCCATTCAACACAACTCTTTGGGCCCAGCCACCCAGCCAATTTTTAATACAGCAAAGCATACACCCACCTAAACCTTGAGCAGCCAGCTTCTTCAGGAGAATACTGTGGAAATTGGTGTCAAAACACATAGTTTTGTATTTGGCTTCTAATAAATGGCTGTCATTCTGACATTTCTGAAGGCTTTATGACAAGATGAGAAGGAGCTTGTTAAAACAATAGCTGAAGAGAGAGAAAGTTGTTGGCAGCAAGTGAGCTCATCTTTCTTCTCAATCCCCTTTTACCTTCTTCTTCCCCTGATCTCATAACATTTGTGCAGAACAAGATGAGTATAAAGCAGAGTAGAGAAGCTTCTTTGGTGAAGACTGAGAGATTAGATTATGTCTAAGGGCAGGGATTTATTTCAAGGTTCCTTTTGTTAATAGCTACTCACAGTACACTTTAAGCATTTAGTAACTTCATGCTTGTCATCAGTCCTTTAACAAGATTGCAGTGCTCTAAGTAGAGCCAGACATCAAGCTTTAACAGCATCACAGCATGTAGATTTAAACACTCAACTCTTTATTTTTACTGAAGAACGAACACCTAACTTTTCGCCTACATAAAATCAGATGTCCCTCTCACTGACTTTATGTACACACATGGATCCTGGTTGTTATTCCAAAACTTCTGCCTGGCAAGAGAGAAACACAAGCTTGTCCAGTGTCTCTTACACTTTCCTCAAACATAAGGAGGAATTAGCATGGGATTAGCTGCATTTACATGATTACTGCTTGTAGTGGGTTTACGTGGCAAGGTTTTGGTAGCAGGGGGACAAAGGAGTGGCTTCTGTGAGAAGGATCTAGAAGCTGCCCCATGTTTGGTAAGGGCCACAATGCTGACCAGAGCTGAGCCAAGTGATGTTGTTTTGCACCTCTGTGAGAGCATATTTAAGACAGGGGAAAAAAAAACGCTGTGCCACACACAGCAGCTGGGAGAGTGCGAGGAGTGAGGAACAGCCTTGCAGGCGCCAAGGTCAGTGAAGAAGGAGGAGGAGAGGTGCTCCAGGCGCCAGAGCAGAAGTCCCCTGTGGCCTGTGGTGAGGACCATGGTGAAGCAGGCTGTCCCCCTGCAGCCCATGGAGTACCACAGTGGAACAGGGTTCCACACTGCAGCCCGTGGAGGAGACCACGGTGGAGCAGGTGGACGTGCACTGACGGAGACTGCAGCCTGTGGAAGACCCCTGCTGGAGCAGATTCTGGGCCGGACCTGTAGCCCGTGGAGAGGAGACCACGCAGAAGCAGGTGACCTGGAAGGAGCTGCTGCCCATGGGGGATCCAGGTTAGAGCAGTTTGCTCCTGAGGGATGGACCCCGTGGTACGGATCCATAACTGGAGCAGCTCTTGAGTTGCTGCCTGTGGGCAGCCCATGCCGGATCAGTTCGGGAAGGACTGCATCCCGTGGGAGGGACCCCACAACACAGGGGACGAGAGCAACGGAGAAGGAGCGGCGGAGAATCAGTGCTATAGAATGACCATAACCTCCATTCCCCCATTCCCCTTCACCGCTCAGGGGGAGGAGGTGGAAGAGGGTGGATGGAGGGGAAGGTGCTTTTGGTTTCTTTCCTTTGTTTCTCGCTTCTCTAGCTTGTTAGTAATAGGCAATAAATCTTACTATCTCCCTATGCTGAGTCTGTTTTGCCCATCACGATAATTACTGTGTGATCTCCTCGTCCTTATCTCAACTCTTGAGCCCTTTTCATCGTATTTTCTCCCCGTTCCTCTTTGAGGAGGGGGAGTGAGAGAGTGGTTGTGGTGGAGCTTGGCCACCCACCTGAGTAAAACCACCATACTGCTGATGAAGACAACTACTAAATCTTTACTGTCTCTTTGGCTCCTTTGGTAGAAAAGAAGATAAAAATTCATGTCCCTTGAGATGCTGAGAAGATGAGGGCAAGCCTTCTTCTTACATGGTGTCATTTTTCCTTTTCCCAGATATTCTCTGGAAGGATCAGCAAACTCAGAAGAAGGAAATGAAACTGATCTACAATGAGTTCTGCTTATGTAAACTTTCTTATGCCACTTTCCCACTAGTGCTCTTCAAAAAGCTTGCAGGAATCAAATGAATTCACACTTTTCATATCTCCATTCAAATATAAAATTCCCACAGACACTCAAAAGAGAAAAGTCAATCTTCTCATTGTCCATGGATGTAGTATCTTGGATACAACACTTCATTTATCTGTTCCCTACTGGCAATGCCTCTACTGAGATAACTGTTTTTACGGTGAGGACTCATTTTGCTTTTTCCATATATCAACACAAACAACATAGTTACAGCTTTCCTGTAAGCATGAAACCTTAGAGAAGCTTTGTAAGAGACTAGAAAGAAATTTGTAGTCTCATCAGTAGATATTTAGGGTCTAGAAATATGGTATATTGCTGCAAAGTGCATTATGAATTCTTTTATCATCATATAAAGCAAAAGCACGTTGCTGTGCTGAAACAGAAAAAGAAGAAAAAACAAAACAAAACAAAACAAACAAACAAACAAAAAAAAACACAAACCACCACCACCACCAAAGAAAACCATGACAAATTCCAATGCAGTTCCAGCCTAATGATTTCTCTCCTAACAGATATCAGCACAGTAAATGGAAGACCACCTGAAACTTTGCAAATCCACAAACAACAGAGCACATAGCAGCTACTTTAGTCCCTCAGCAAAATGTTAACATCTCCGATAGCAAAGTTAAATCCACAAAACTCATTTTTTCTTTGTTTGTTTGTTTTTATGAAGACCTAATTACTTCCTCACTTGTCTACCAATTAAATGTTACTCTGAAAGCCAACAGTGTAAAATTGAAAATTAGCTTTAATGCTGATCTTTTCAAACTTGCCTCTGATTTGTTAAGCAAGTTCTCTCTGTCCTGCACTTTTCCCGTTTCATTCTTAACTCAAAGGTATATGTTTTTATTTGATTTTTTCCCTACTGACTAATAAAAATTCACTGAAGCATGGTTGAATGATAATAGTATAAAAAGACGTCTTTAAAAACTTTAAAAATCCCATGTCCTAAACTAGTGGAAATGAAATACCTCATATCTGAATTTGAACAGTGAATCTCACCAGAAATTCAGCTCTGAATAACATGACCTTGGTTGTATGTGCATGGGCAGATTCAGACTGTGCTAATGCAAATTAGAGCTTTTTCTTACTAGGGTATGGTATGTTTTGGATCAAATACAACATAGAATAGGGACAATATATTAAGCCAATTAAGTCTTAGATATGAGATCAGGATATAGGTGCCACAAGGTTTCATCATTTTAGTTCAATGTTATACATGCTGTACTTTTTAGAAATGTTATTTTAATTAACTCTAAATTTTACTTTAAGCTTTAATTTACTCACTGTATTTATTACTTGACTCTTTTATATGACTCCTGTTGTCTGTAGATTGCAAAAAATAAATGCACAATCATAGAATCATAGAATCGTAGAATCATAGAATCATAGAATCTTAGAATGGTTTGGGTTGGAAGGAACTTAAAGATCATCTAGTTCCAACGCCCCTGCCATGGGCAGGGACACCTCCCACTAGACCAGCTTCCTCAAAGCCCCATCCAACCAGGCCTTAAACACTCCCAGGGATGGAACATCCACAACCTCTCTGGGCAACATGTTCCAGTGCCTCACCAACCTCTGAGTGAAGAATTCCCCTTTCTCCTATCATTACCTGAGCAAAAAGTTGCTCTCCATCTTTTTTATAAGCCTCCTTTAAGTACTGAAAGGCTGCAATGAGGTATCCCCAGAGCCTTTTCTTCTTCAGCTCTCTCAGCCTCTCTTCCTAGGAGAGGTAATCCAGCCCTCTGATCAGCTTTATGGTGCTCCTCTGGACCCGTTCTTACAGACCCACATCCTTTTTGTGCTGAATGCCCCAAACCTGGATGCAGCACTCAAAGTGAGGCCTCACAAGGGCAAAGTAGAGGTGGACAGTCACTTCTCTGGATCTGCTAGATTCTCTTCTGTTGATGCAGCCCAGGATGCAATTGGCTTTCTCAGCTGCAAGAGTGTACTGCTGGCTCATGCAACACTTTTTGTCCCAGGGCTGCTCTGAATGACTTCTTAACCCAATCTGGATTCATGTCTGGGATTTCCTCAACACGGGTGCAGGACCTTGCACTTAGACTTGTTGAACCTCATGAGGTTCACATGGGCCCCACTTTTCTAGCTTGTCCAGGTCCCTTTGTGTGACATCCCTTCCTTCTGTTGTATTAACTGCATCATGCAGCTTGGTGTCATCTTCAAACTTGCTCTATCCCATTGCCTATGTTGTTGATATAGATATTAAACTCTGTACAGTGTCTTCTGTTACTACACTTCTTTAGTATAAATATAAGTCATTTCTTGTCTCATAATACGGATTGAATATTTCTGTCAGTGTAAAGTGAACACTGGTACAACCCATTTTAGAATAAGATCATCCTAAATTTCTGTGAATGAGCAGAATGTCTCTTTCAATAAGGTTAATGACAACTGAATTTACCAGACTTTTTCCTCATGCATAACCTATTAACAATGAAAAGTTTATGAGAAGAATCAGAAGAACTTGATGTTCTCAATCTCTCTTTAGGGTAAAAACATACAAAAGTATTCTCCATGTTATAACAGGAATTTAAAATTTTAATAGGTCTTCCATTGGCCAGAACAATACAACTAAAATGGTGTTTCCTGTGTTAATGGTAGGGTGAAATATTCACACACTTCCTATGACATTTACAGCTTTACTGTCTTCTTCATCTGTTAATAAATGGAATCAGTTCTCCTGGTTTCAGTTAGGATAGAGTTAATTTTACTCCTAGTAGCTGGTAGGGTGCTATGTTTTGGATCAGGATGAGAAGAGTGTTGATAACACCCTGATGTTTTAATTGTTGCAGAGCAGTGCTTACACTAAGCCAAGGACTTTTCAGCTTCTTGCTCTGTCCTGCCAGCGAGCAGGCTAGGGGTGCAGCAGGAGCTGAGAGGGGACAGACCCAGGACATCAGTAGAAGACATTTGTAAACAATATTTTCAGCTCTTGAGATTGTTCTTTAGCCAGTTTCAGGCAAAGTATAAGCATCTTTATGTATTTTATGTACCAAATGTATTTTCAGCATGCAGTATAAGCATCTGTAGACAAACTTCAAGTTTGGAAGTTTATTGTGTTCAGCTCACAGAATGATTCATGATAAATTAGTCTATTTTTGGTGCTTCTCCTCTCTCATATCATAATGTACTAATCAATCAGCTTCTTGATTTATTCAACATAAAAATTACAAAGTACATTGTTTATCCTGTACAATGAAATCATGATTTCCTGTACCTTTAACCAAACTGCAACAAAGAAGATTTTTCAGGGGAAAAACGTGGTACTTTCAGAATCTGAAATATCAAGGAAGTTGCAGTCTGTAAAGAAATATGGTCATCAATGTTCTGTCGATCATTTTCTGCTGCTTTTGAAAATTTTATTAGTTCTTGCACCAAGGGCTTTGAACATGGTAGGTGAAGTAAGTCTCTTGTTACTGAGATTTCTTTTATATGCTCAAAAAAAAAAAAAAAAAAAGAGATCCACAAATAGTTGCTTGCAAGCAAGCCTCCCCTTGGTGAAATAAAACAACAACAACACACACACACAAAATTATTATAGCTTAAGTAGTAGGCCTGTATTTGAAGAGGTATCACAGCTGAGAAAAGTTATGTCACTTTGAAATAAACTCATAGGATAGGTTACTTGATCTTTGAATTAAGCTTCAGTGTGGTATTTTATTGTCTCCATGGTGCATAGTTGAGATCCACAATGGGAATCACAGAGTCTCATCACTTAGTTAAGGTGGAAAAGCACTTCAGGCGAGTTGATCTACCTAAGAATGCTCTTTACTGGAACACATTAATTGATTTTCTATTTGTCAACAAGGAGCTACATTAAGTTTTGCACATGGTAGAATAGAGAAGTGATTGTGATGGATGACGTGAAAGGTGAAGGCATAAGACAATGAGTCTTCCAAACCCTTAGCATCGATCATTTACAGTGAAACAGTCTGGAAATCAGAAAGGAGGATTTTTTTTTATTATTATTTTTTTTTTTCTGGATACTTAGAAGTGCAGATGAAACTCACTGAAAATAAAGCAACAAAACTGAGCTGGTTCTGTTTCTGGCTAGGGATGTATGCACACAGATTTCCCTCCTCCTAGGTCTTTCAGGGTCTTCTTGTACACTGAACTTGCAAGACCCCTGTCACCTGCGCACCAAGGGTCACTGTGAAACCAGATCTCAGTGCCACCTGGTACCACTGAAGCATGAATTTTGCTAGGGCTTTGTCAATATTAAGGGACTCCACAGATACAACTTTTCTCTGTCTTTATCACTTTGCATTAGTCCTGATACCTCATAACATATAATGGCTATACTGCAGTACACTATGCACACTATACCTACCAACATTCACCCTCTCCTTTTACTGTTGCCACTAATTGAGTTAATAAATAATTGGATGGGTCGTTTACAAAGATAAGCATTCTCTCTAGGCCTAAGAGTGCCTACACAGCTGGAAAAAAAAGCTCAGTTAAAAAATCAGGTCTGTCTATTTTCGTGAAGTGGAAACATTCCTCTCCTCATTTTGAGGATACATGTAGTGAAGAAATGAAAAGTTCACTACTCGTTAAGAGATCATTGAGCTCTGGGGTCTCTTTTCGAAGCCAGACTAAGTAATTTAAAGGAATCTCTACTTTGTATGTTAAAGATGGAAATAACTGGTATGAGTGCAGGAGCTTGTAAGATCCTGGGGAGGGCTATGAAGAGGAAAGATTTCTTTCAAACCCATTAGTGATTTTAAAGGCCAAAACTACACATGGGTTTAAACTACAAAATTAGCGAGACTCTCGATTTCATAGTGAGAGTGGGTTTCTATTGCAGGTAATGCTTTTGCCTCTAACCCTGCAAAAAGGGGAATGAAAGCAAGCAGAACCCACTGCAGACCAGGGGCTGCAGCAGTAGAACCCTTGCTGGGAGAAGAATCAAGGGCTGCCCATGGTACCTGAGCAACCAGGTCAGACACGTCCCCGGTAATGAAGATCCATCCATTACCATAACATGCAGGCTAGTGCTGTAGATCACTTTCATGGTCTCCAAAGAAGCTGAGCAGTTATCAGTAACATTCAAAAATCCACTGGAAAGTCATTCATTTCACTTTATGGTCCTAATTAGCCATTTGTATAGTTCTATAATTAAATATGTTCCTTTCTCATCAAGTTTTTCACTTTAGTAATGATACCACTGTGCCACAAACAGGCACCATGCTGTTTGGTTTGGGACTTATTCATAGCATTTAATTGGTCACCCAGTGGTTAGCCAATAACCCCTTCTATGGGAAGCAACACTCTGAATGCTGTTAATGGGCTAGAGGCACAGTGATTGCCTCCTGGTACTCAGCAGTACTGGGAATAAAGCAATTTCCTCCACTGCGTTGTGTGCCCAATAGCTAATCCTCTCCACTCTTGAAATGCACACTATTTGGTTATAAGTATTTGTACTGGCTTACTTACCGCTGGGTTGTTAATAGGCAGTGATTCTTCAATGCTCCTTCACTGAAGTTACAGTCTGCTTGCTGACTGCTAATTAAAACAAGTTTGCACTCTAAGACTGCAACTAAAAGGTAGCAAGGTCATATTATTTAATGCAGCAGTCTTTCATTTAACAATGTTTATACAGTACTTATAAGCACACATTTTGCAGGCAGACATGGCTATTATTGATCACATTGATATAGTCAAAATGAGCCACAGACTAATCTTCCCTTGTTTGGAGTGTGATCACTAAACTCACCTTGTCTCTGAGACTGCAGAGTTAAAAAGCAATGCAAACATGCAGATCTGTACTCCAGTCTATTTCTCAGCATAAAAAAAAAAAAAAAAAAAAAAAAAAAAAAAAAGCAGATGAACCAATGTTCTGAAAGCACTTAATCTTCTAGGAGTCTACAGAAATCAGAACATATATATGAGCTTTGCAGTAATTTTAAAACCAGTAAGGTTAAAGCAGCAAAGTGGTTATGGCTTGCAGCACTCTGTACTTCTGTGCCACTTATTTAAAATTCGGTTTGAGTAAGAATCCCTATCACCAGAGTGTCTGGGTGTCCCTGTCAGCAGGGTATCTGAGTGTAATATTTATCTGCTGCATGTAACTATCCCTTTATTTTTGCTTGTTTCCAGCAGAAGACAAGTTCTTTCCAGCAAAGAAAATATTGTGCTCTGTTTATTCTTACATTCTACTTTACTATCAGGAAGGTTGCAGAATAATGCTTAGCCATCTTGATACTGAAATTAATATCTGAGACAGAAATAAGTTTTGCATTGTTTAAAAGTTGCTTAAAAGTCTTTCACTTCTCCATACTTTAAAATAAAGTTTACATATCTAGTGTCCTGAGAACAATGTAGGACACTACAATTTCACCAAGGCTCTAACATAATTTTTGCTTTAATCAGATAATTTTGCAGAAATATAGTAATATATACACATGAATCTTGGAAACAATGTCAGTGTTTATGAAAAGCTAACTATTAGTCAACAAGTGCTATTCACCCCATTTACCCTTTACTTTTATTATACATATTCCCTGCTGGTCTAAACTGGAACAAATTCTCAAGTGCATGTCAGTGAGGAATGTATACAGAGCTTATATACCCCTAGCAATTGAAGGGATTTATAGGGGTATTGAAGCAATTTTGTTTCTGTGCTATTGCCTTTTCTTAATGGCTGTCTTTATCTTGTAGCATTGACAGGCTGTCTGTGCCTCATCTTCAGACTGATCTTACATTTCTAAGGAAAATCATACAACCTTGCCTCATCTTCTCAATATGTGGCATTTAACTAGTAGTTAATTGATATGAAAAAATAAGTGACTGAATCAGTTTTATGCTCAATACCCACAGTCCTTCTACTTGTGCATAACATTCTTTTTTCTCTTTCATTTCAAGTTTCACTTGCCTGTGTAATTTTTCTACACCTTCTTCATTTGTTTCTGTTTTACAAAACAGTAAGAGCTTATTAAGCTGAAATCAGTCAGAGCACATACTGTACATCTTTTAGGGCGCAGATGAACACTTCTAGTCTTTTAAGGATGGGTGATGGTCAGGGATTGTGCAAACAGTTGATTAGCTTGTGTTTTGTGCGTAAAGGGGTATTTTTCATCTCTCTTTCTTGCTCCAGTTTAGAAAACTTTCATGAAAGTTCATTCAAGTGTAAACCTATTCTACAGAACTGTTCTTGAGCAGAGGTGTTTGTACCAGCTCTACTTCAATTTTGATAGACTGGGTGTACTGTGAAAAGTTTAGATAAGCATCTTTGGATAAGCATCTTTGAATTATATTTTGAATAAAAAATACAGGATTACTTACACAGTAAACATTACAGGATACTGTAGATTGTGACAGTGCATTATCTTTGTAATTTGTGTATCATTCATTGACATGACCCATCTGTGTATAATGTGAAAATTCCTTCATGCATTTTATACATCTGTGTGAAAGTTAGCATATATTTTGAAGTGTACTGAACACAGCCTATCATGCCTGGTACTGTAGATAGAAAGGAGAGAGGGAGGACAGAAAAGATTGAGCAAGAGAAAGAGAGAGAAAGGATGCTTTTTTTGCACAAAGTTTACCTATCCACTGTGACAGTCTTCCTAAACAGTATACTCTCCATTAACCTTTCCTACAGCACTTCTTCACCCTGCACTTTCAATCTTGAAGACCGAAGATTTGGAAAATTTATTTAATTATACATGGTAACTTTTTTCTAATTAATGTATTTGATAACAATTCCTCTCCCCCAAACATGATCTACACAGCATTTATTCCCTCAGATATTTTGGGCAGAAGGCTCATTCCATATCCCCACACAGAAACAAAACAAAACAAACAATTAGTTTGTGTTTAAAAGTACAGTTAAAACACTGGGAAAGTCATTGGAGATCTTCTGATTGACTTCCTTAAGTCTTGGGTCATATTCCTACAAAATAAGACCAGCCACAATTTAAGAGTGTCTACAGCAGGTGTCGTATTGCTCTAGCCATTTGACCTATGGACACTAAGGCTCAGAGAGATTGAATTAATTTGCTGTCACCATGCTGGAGACTATTCTGGAGGAACTGTGAAAGAGGAACTGTAACTACTGAATTTCAGAATCCTCCCCAACTCTCATGCATTTGTTAAGTGTTAATATTCTTTAAAGAGGCATTCTTCTATTACCTCTGAAACATTACTATGCTAGGCATTAATATCTGTCATAATTAGAGTTTTGCATTTTTTAACCAATAAATGTGGTTAAAACCCATGTGAACACACTCTGTTTCAGATAAGTGAAAGGACAGTGAAGCCCTTTTAAAAATATAATTAAAATAACAGGTGTGTTGCGTAGGTGAGGAGTGATGGTCACAGAACACCAGAGAGGTACCATGGAAGTGAATCCTTCTGAACCAATTTAACATGAGCGAGCCTCAGCAGCCAAATGACTGAGCACAGGCTTCCAGCCTAGGATTGCTATAAGGTTTAGTGAATGCTACTGTGTTGTCAGCATGACCTTGCATGGTCACTTAACGTTCCCTCATGATGATACACTAGCTTGTATGCCCCTGCACTGTAGTCTACTATATGGCACAGTGACAGGCTGACATGTAGAGCTGCATTTCAGGGAATAACTGTCAAACTCTGTATGAGGGTGAGACAGCATGTTCAGAAAACCATCCAAAAGCAGAAAATGATGGGATCTACCAATGGCTAGAAATGAAGAAAGAGTGCACTCTTGATTTGTGAGGGTGACAGAGCACTGGACCAGGTTGCCCATAGAGGCTGTGGAGTCTCCTTCTCTGGAGATATTCAAAACCCAGCTGGTTGCCATCCTGCACAGTGTGCTCTAGGTGATCCTGCTCAGCAGGAGGGTTGGACTAGGTGATCTTCAGAGGTCCCTTCCAACCTCAGCCATTCTGTGATTCTGTGAAAGAAACATTCTATAAATGTAAATCTTGGAGATCTGTGTACACAAAAACTGCCTGCCATTGTTTATTTCTACTTTGTTCACACTAACAGGACTAGGTACACTCTCTGTAAATAAACACAGCTACTCAAAGAATATTCCAAGCTCATGTAGTCAGTTTGCTCTCCTAATGGAAACAGAGCCCCAGTATTGGCTGTGTGGACTACAGGGGAAATGATGTTATTATCACCTGGTTGGAAGAGTTAACCTTCTCTGCCATACATCATGATTTAATTATTCCTAATTGATCCTTAACAGATGGATGTTAAGTCTAACCTTGTTCATCTTCAGTTATAGTAATTTCACAACCTCACATTGCCGGGGAGCTTGGCAAATATCTGATGATTTCTGTCTCTATTTCTGTTTGGGCATTTACAGATTATTATTATTTTTTTTAATGTTACTTGAAACTTTCATACATTTTGGCACCATAGAGAAAGCAAAAGGGAGTTGAGGTTTTACAACAGATATTCTTTGTAGATGGTTTGTGAGCATTTCATTCTATATAACGTTGGAGCTGTGTTGATTGTTCTTATGTGGGTAAGTGGTATTTATGTTCTGAGAGAAGATGGGTGAAAAATCATAAGATTTTTAAGTCAAACATATTAATGAATTAAATATTGTTTTCTATTTTTACTAGCTGAAATTTGCATGTAGGTAACCTTAAAAGAAAGGCAGACTTTTTGTTAATATTGTTAGAAAATATCCTAGAGTTTAATTGTGTTGTCTCCTTTTTGATGTTTTTATTTACATTTTAAATAAATTAGTAGTTCAAAACATGCCTAGGCTGGTTAGCTTTGTGATTACTTGAAGATTAGTAAAATAATATCCCAAGAGAGTGAAAACTGAATAGTCAGAAAAAAAAAAATAATCAAAATTTTTTTTTTCCTCTTTTTTTTTTTTTTCTTTCCTCGGTATGCTTTCTCTAACACCAGTTCAACCTCAATAATTAATTAGCATTTTTTTTAGAGAAATAGCTAATATTTGTATTAAACTTTCAACACTACTGAAAACATGCTGAATTAAGGCATCAAAAATAACAGCCTTCTAAAGATAACACTTCATGGGGCATATGCAGTGTGTTCATTCCTTTCATGTAGGAAAACTACATCAGTTTAGGTATACAGTAATACTTCCTATTAACCAGCAGAGCTACATCAATAGGCCAGATCTGCATTAATAATATATAAAGTAAAGGTATGTTTTATACATATCCTTTGAAAGAGTGGAGGTATCCAAACAGTCCGAAAGCATGAATTGTTTAATAACCAACTTAAAAAATGTAAATAACTCCTAAAGCATATAAACTAAAACATAAATAGAAAGTTAATGTGGAAGAAGAATGTAGAGAGTGTGAGTGAAATCAACTACCTGCATTCTCTAAGTATATTTTGGGCAATAATTTATTTATTCTTCAGGAATATACAAATAATTTCTAATTAAAAAAAAAAAAAGTTTGCTTTTAGAATATTTTTGGTTGCATTTTATTGTGATTAACTTAAAAAGCAAAATTTGATAGCAATTGTCAAATTATGTTGGTATGTGATATTAAATACAAAATAACCCTGGTAACTGTTACATAGAAGTTCAGAAAGCTCATGTATATTTTTGGTAATGCCCCAATAATTTTTTTTTTCCCTCTGTCAACTAGTCAAATAGCTGAATCTCCAAAACACCAACCTCCCCCCACCAATAAAAAAAAAATGCTTCTAGTAAGAATTGCAATATTGTCCTGAGTATTTTTACACACAGACACCCCTGGAACTTTCTGAAAGATATTAAAGATTTTTTTTTATTATTTTTATTTTTTAATTCTGTCATAAACAGAATCACAGATAAGTGGAATAAGAAAAAAAAAAAAAAGATTTTTGGTGGACCTTTTAAACAACATTTTCTTATTTCAGGGAAAGAGATCACCCGAAGATAAAATTAAAACATAAACATGAAGTAAATAAGATAACCTCAGCATAAAATCTTTGAGTCAGCAGCATGGAAGCCTTTTATATCTTTGGAAAGAGGACTTGAATTTGTCCCTCAGCAGCTTTGCTGTAACACATAATGAACTTCTTGCTGTTACAGAAATACAAAACAGCTTTGATACCTCTGTTACTTCTGCACACAGGCATTTGAGCTTCATGGCTGGCATAGTAAGTTATCCAATAAAGTTAAAAACAGCAGCCCTCCTGGAAACACATCAAAACTTCAGCTACATCCATTAAGATGTAAGACTTTACTTTTTGATCTACTGCTTTCTAAAGGGGCATTTCTGCCAGAGCTCATATTACCATAGGGAAACACCACTGTGGAAAAGATATGCTTACTCTGTCCAAGCATTTGCTGCAGAGTATTAACCAAATGTGTTAGCATCCCTGGAGAATGACGTCAAAGTCTGAGACAGAACTGCAGTGGTCTTTTCTTCTGTGGGGTCTATATAGAGTGAAACAGTATTAGAAGTGGATGGCACTTGCTGAGTTTGGAGCTGATCTGGGGAGCTGAATCAGAGCATCCCAAAGATGGTTTCAGCCAGCAGAATTCCCTTGGAGTCCCTGGCAAAGATGAAAGCTTCCTTTCTTTCTGCAGTAACCTTCATTTTCTCAAATGATTTTGCCCATAGCACACCAGACCAGGCTTCAGAAGAGTATTACCATTAGAACTTTTTGTTTTCAGATTAGTGAAATTGTCCTGCTGGCTTAAAGGGGATGAGGGAGAGAGTTAAACTTTGAAGAACCTCTGTAAAATGGTCAAATAAATACATAAATGTTTAGTTCAGTCATTTAAATATTTCACTTAGCTAGTTGAATATATTGACTCTAACAAGGTTTCAATATTTCCAGAAAAAAATGGTCATCAACACTTTGAATAGCCTAAAGAACACCTATGGTTGTACTGCCAGAAGAGTTTATATTTGAAGGAACAGCACGTACTTCACTGAAAACAACAACAACAAAAACATTACTCAGCAGGCATCTCACTCAGGCCCACACAGACTAAAAAAAAATGTTCCAGAACTGAAATATTACAGCTTGTTTGCACCTGAAGGTACCAAAAAATGATTTACTGTTGGCAGGTTTACCCACAAAAATTCAATTTGAATGTTTACTGGGAACTGTACCAGTGCTAGCACGTCTCACTGGGGAATAACTTTACTAGCAATACCACATAAAATACTGACTGAAAAGTAGCGTAGAGGCAAGCTCTCCATTCTCTAAACATGTCCCATGCAAACACAGGGTTAGCAGGCAGTCAGCTGCCATGGAGGGATTTGCCATTAATAGAATATGGAGAGGCATGGTAAAAGAGATACATCAACGGACACACTTCTTTCATACTCTCTCAAACAAATGTACATCATATTTTTGTCTTTCTCATTAATGTTGATGCTTTTTTTTTTTTTTTTTCATAAAAAAATACAAAGAGATAGAAAATTCTGCTCCATTTTATGTTGAACCTCCAGGAAGCTCTGATGCTTGTGAAAGGGCTTGTAACAACTGCTTGCATAGAAGAATGTCAAATCTGCATCTTAACCATTCTCCTGTGGCTCATCCCCTGCCCCCCAGTGATGAAACTTTTTACAATGGTACACATCAGTTAAATTAGGATTCTGACAAATCCATGCCCATCAGCCAGATCCAAAGTCCTTTAAAATCAATGAATAGATTCAGGTCACCACTGCTGTCTCCTGCCAGCATTGTGGTACTGGGGAAAGAAGACAGTCTAAAGAGTTATGCTGGCAATCATCAGATTCCCTACCTCATCTGAATAACTTGAAAAGAGCCAACAGGAAAATGTTTAATTTAAAAACAAACAAACAACAAAACAAAACAAAACAAAACAAACAAACAAACAAAAAAAAAAAAGGAAGGAAACTTCCAGTTATTGCTATTAAATAGAAATACATTTCTATTCTCAGTTCTAGAACCTGTTCCAGAGGATTTGCAAAACCAGATCAACAGTTCATGTAATCCAGTGTGCTCTTCCTAGTTCTGCTGGAGATTTCAGAGGAACAGCACAATTTCACAATTCATCTAATTGTATAAATCTACACAACTGGGAATCTTTTTTCCCCCTTCCCAGCTGGTAATCAGCATATGCCCTGAAGCATGAGGACTGGCTGGAGAGAAGATAAAAGCAGAGGAGAGAAGAAATAACAACATAACTTATTTGAAGTATTGCTTTAGACTCTAATGGATCCTGCCACAAATTAATTCTTCACAGTACAAATGCCCTGTGGTGGTGCTCTGAACTACAAATGGATCAGTTGTGGCATGTGCACCTAAATAGTGGTGAAAAGGTGCTAGATTTTAAAGGTGCTACTTACATAGAGTGCAATTTTGGGGTGTGGGAACATACCTCTAATGCCAAGGAAATGAATGTATTCCTTCTTTTCAGCAGTTTCATTGTATATATTACTGAATAACCAAAACTTTGCTTATTGTTTTAGCAGCTGACTATTAAATTAACTCCTGAGACCAAGAAGGGACTTAGAGTGTCTGGGGACAGACATAATGATAAACACTCTGTGTTTATACTTGTACTATGTTCTTTAGTAATGAAGACAAAGGGAGGAAGCAGAGTGCCTTGCCCCATCATGGGATTGGCATTTGCTGATCAGTTAGCTTTATGCTTACCTTTGTGTAGTTGTTCTGCAGGAGAGTACTTCAGGTGCAAGGTGAAGCAATAAACATTGCACCAGCACTGGCTTGTCCATCTCTGTTACCCTTTTTTACATTTCAGATTCATCAGAATAGCCTGTGGAAAGTGGACTGACTGAGAGTTTTGGTCATTAGCAGTCTCTTTTGTGCTGTTACCTCTTCTATTACGCTTGAAAAAAGCTTTTTGTTTGTTTGTTTTGTTGTTTGTTTGTTTGTTTGTTTGTTTTTGTTTTGTTCTTCTTTTCAAGGCTGAAACAAATAGTCTGGAGCAGTAACCTGGAGAAAGCAGACTTCAAGAAGATAGGACAACAAGAACGAGTGATGAATTGCACTTACATGTTTGTGTTGATGAGAACTTGTGAATGATGTAGAGTTCAGTGGTTGGAGAGCACTTAGGCTGGCTGTAGTGTCTGTGCTTGAATAGTGGCATTCAAGGTGAGGGACATTCATACAGACACCTATCCATTCTGATGTCTGCTTTCTTTGCTCAGTCTCTCAAGCTAATGTGCTCTATAAAATGCTAGTCTGAAACTGAAAATGATAAAACAATGAAGAAAAGGGGAAGGCAGGTTGTATGAGATTATAGGGTGCCATTTATTGTGACTGAACAATAACAACAACAACAAAAACAAAAAACATACCAGAAAAAAAGGGAGTCGAGCGCATGGTTTGCATGACCAGATATAGGGATCTCTGCTACACTTTGTCTTTACTATCATGCTTGCTATGTTCTGCTTGAGAATATTCCTTTTAAACACAAAACTCCGTAACACATTAGGTTATATTGTAGCACACAGCTTCAGTGTCACTGTAGTTCAGGAACAGTACAAGTTACTGTCAACAAAGAGCATGCAGAGATAGATGCACAAAACACAAAATTACTAAAGAAAAATTCAAAACAAGTACAGAATTGAAGTGAAATGATCTTTACTATCATGCAGTTGCTCAAAGAACTCAGAGGTCAATTGCACTAGCTCGATTACTAGTTTGAAAGTTTAATTTAAAAGATCTTTTTTTTTCTTTTTTCTTTTTTTTTTTGTTGTTGTTGTTGAATACCACATTGTAAAGACCTTCTCACTGTAGACTTTTGTGATACAGAACAAGTGAGATTCTCAGTCTTAAAGTTCTGGTTGCTCACTTGGAAAAAAAAATAAAAATAAAAAATAAAAAAAATAACTGACTGCATCTTCTTTTTCCTGTTGGAATTGTCAGATTCAGCTGTCATGTGAAGCAGCAGTCCCTTACAAACTTTCTGGGAAGGCACAGATGCCAGCAAGTTTGCAGTCAATGTCACACATTCCGGATCTGTTGGAATTATTGTGCATGCACAACTCAACAGTATATGACATAAACAGTAAGACTGATGTATTATGGATGCACTGAACTTACTGTGTTTGCATTGTATGTTCCAGTCCAGAATTTGCTGAATGAAAATGTGTGGGTTGAGGGGTGCAGGAAGGGAAAGGTTGATGAAACACGTCTTTAGATTATACCAACCCATCCTTTCTGAAAGTTAGTGGAACTGTGCAGCTGATGATATCCAGTGATCTTGATAAAGTTTGCTCCAGTGTCAAATCACTAGTGTTGGACTAAAGCCTAATGTCAGAGCTTGAATTCTCTCAAAGAAAAGAAGAATAAACATGCAAACAACAAGAAGTGCTCAAAATATGACCCTCTGCCTGTTCACTAGCTGACTCCAATTTTTCTACTCCCATAAATACATATATATTTTAAATGAGAGATCAGGCCTCTGGTCATTGTAAACCAGACATAAATATTGATTAAATTCTAGTCCAGGCCCATATATGACTATTTTTTTGAATGCAATTTTGCAGTTTTTTTTTTCAATGTTTCAATCACAAAAGAAAGAATACGTGCAATTGTGTATTTTTTTTTTTTTTCAAAGATGTTAGAAGCAAAGAAAACAAAACATCTGTGGGGAAAAAGCAAAGAAATAGGCATATGGGAGAAAGAACATATGTTCCCTATACACTTCGTTCCCTCATTTGATTTCTGATTTCCCTTTGGTGTCTGAGTTTAAGCAGAAAAGTGAAATTTTCCATTGTTCCTCTCCCATACAAGACAGAAAGAAAATCCAAAATGCTTTCCAAAATGATTGCCTTTATTTTAACATACTTTTAGTGAGAAAATCACCAAGAAATATGACTAATTCTGGTTTCATTACTTACCATAATGTTTTTGCATACAGCTGAACTGTAACATATAGACTGCAGACAAATGCTTCTCTTAATAACACTTTTCTACCTAGCCATCTAATTCACATGTGCAAAAACATTCATGACATCCCTAAATATCAAGACAGTGTTCCTATTCAAGGATAAATCTAGTCTGGGTGATGTGCTCATAAGAATCCTCATAAACATACAATGAACTCTTTCTTGTCATATTCAAGGAACACATAAAATAATTTTCCACAGACAGTCATTTGTTTTTCTCTCTTCAGTAGGTTTCACAATTTATTGATAACTGTGTCCACATCTCAGGGAACAGTATTTGCAAAGACCCCCTTGTTAGGATAGTGATTACACAGATTTTTTTTTGGTGACACTTAGTAATGTTGTTGCATTTCCTATGAGTGCTAAAAGTGCACTTGTTACAGCCTCATTTATTGGACTTGATTCTGAAAATCTGTTTTGTGGATGATTTTGTTCAAGATGACAATCACAGTACTATTCATTATTGTCCAAACTAACACTTTAGGAATACCTTTATTATGATATCTCAGGAAAAGACTTTAAACAAATATATATGATACCTGTGATTCTAATTGTAGGCCATTTCACAATGAACTAGACAGGAGTAAAGACACTTCCCAGTCTGACAGAGAAAGATAAAGCAGGAGAAAAATCTAACTTTGTAAAGCTCAGTTTGTACACAAGTAATATTTGTAGTGCCGATTTGGTGGAAAAAAAAAAAAAAAAAAAAAAAAAGAAAATCAAATCAATAAAGATTTTATTATTATTATTATTGTTATTTTTTTATTTTTTAATAGCTCCTTAGGCCAAATGTTAGCTAAAAGCACAGCCATGACTGGAATCATACCTGAGCATTACTTTAAGGCTTGAGAGGGTGACAAGATATGTTTTGACCTCATCCAGTCAGTTACAGAAACACTTGAGGTGATTGTTCATTTACAAACAGTAAATATATTTATATGGATATTGGTTCTCACTGTAGCTAGAAGAGAAATTAAATCTGTTCTGCATTTGGAATACACCAACTTGCATTCAACTCTTAATCTAACACCAAAATTTTCTAGAATAAAGAATATTTGGATGACATGTTTCAGTATACTGTAAGTAAATGAGAAAATGTTCCAAGAAGAATAATAAGCTGAAATATCTGTCCCAGGAGACAAATGAATAGAATGGATAGCTATGCTGTTTTAAGAAGAATTATACATTTAAAATGGGTTTATAGGTATCTTATGATGTAGGTATCTTACCTTTTTCTTGGTTATTACTTGCATTGCGTTCTGTACTCTTTAGAGCTGTGGTGCTTACAGAACATCTCTGAAGCACCTTCACTTTGATTTGGTGGTGCTCTGCCTAAAGACACATTGTAAATATCACTCACGATGGTACATTAGTATAACCAAAGGAAAAATATTTTTGAAATAACTTAGGAAAGAGAGGCACATATACTGCCTTGAAATGGCTAGTAGTTGTTGATCTCTATGGACTTATAGCAGTTCCTTCTCCAAACAGATTGCAAGAAAAAATAAATACTTTACCAAAATTATAAAAAAGTTTATTTCTTGTAAAAAAAGGCATAAATTTAGGTGTGAACAAAAGAATGCTTTTTCCTTTATGTATATCTCAAATTTCAGTTAGAATAATTTTTATTTTATTTTTTTCTGCACCACTTTATAAATGAATAGTTTAGTATATAACCATAGGTGTTACTTTCCTCTGTCCATAATTGGTACTTTATAGTTGTCAGCATTTATTATAGTACATCAACAGTGCAATGCGTTCATGGCCTGGAATAATGACCCTCTAATAGGATCAGGGGACATTTAAAGTTTCTCTTTTCATATAGTTTGCAGTCTCTTATGAACAGAACAATCAAAATTCATTGCCTAAAGGATCTTCTGTTGGACATTCAGATTCATTTGCAATCATCATTGGTCTGGGCTAGCCTTAAGTGCTACAGAAACTATGAAGCTCAAGCTGACCCTGGTCAGTGCGTCACCTTGTCATTTTGAGAAAGGAGTATTCACAAAAAAACCTCACTGCTGAAAGCTGTTTGCACAAAGTACCAACTTGCTGATATGAAGCACAACCATAATAGTTACATATTCACAGTTTAATAACTCCTGTAACAGTTCCTACAATAAACTCTCCCAGAAATGGCAAATATTCAGCACACTTATTTTTGGTAGCAAAATCCTGAAATTCATTCATGTCAGCTTTAAAAAACATAGCTAAGCATTTTGTGTGATATGCAGTGAAGCTGGGTTCTCTAGGATATGCAGTAAAACTTGTTTTTACAGTCTTAATCAGCAAACACATCATATGCAAAACTATAAAGCCCAAAAGTCCAATGGCTAACTACAGCTTTCTCATTTTTTATTATTTAGTGTGCTTTCCAGCATTCCAGCAAATATTTTTTTTGTTCCATTGCATTATATCAGCATGTCTGTATGGTGTGTAGATGTCAGGGTGCTGGCAGTGGGGGCTGCAGGGCCATCTCTCTGAGAAGACGCCAGGACTGCCTTGTGCTGGACACTACTGGTTCTGCTGGTTCTGACAGCCCCACCACAGGGCATGGCTGAACCCAGTAGCCAAATTGGTGGCACCTATGGAAAACATGTTTAACAAACAGCATCTGTGAGAGAAAATGAGAAAAAAATGTGAAACAACTGCAGACACCAAGATCACCAAGTAGGTGCTCCACACACCAGAGCAGATATTCCACTGCAGCCTGTGAAGCAGAACATGGTAAAGCAGCTTGTCCCCCTGCAGCCCATAGATGAACACACCAGAGCAGATATCCACTCTACTGCCCGTGAAGGACCCGACACAGGAGCAGGTCTTCTGTCAGGAACTGTGTGGCCCATGGAGTATCCACACTGGAGTACTCTGAAGGATTCTACCTCCATGCTGGAGCAGTTCTTGAAAAACTTAAGCCAGTATGAAGGACCCATGTTGGAGCAGTTTGTGAAAGACTGTAGCTCATGGAAAGACCCACACCACGGCAGGGTGAAAGTGCGAGGGGTAATGAGTGACAGAGAGAAGTTATGGATTACACATAATCCTCATCCCCCATCCTCCTCCGCTGCTTGGGAAGGAGAAGGAGGGTAAGGAGTAAGGAATGAAGAATGAAGTTGAGCTTGGGAAAAAGGGCACAGAAGTTTTCTAGTTTTGTTGTTTCTCAGTATCCTATCACTATTTTTATCTATCTATCTATCTATCTACCTACCTACCTACCTACCTATCTACCTGTCTACTGCTATATTTTTGGCAATAAATTAAATTAATTTTCTCCAAGTCAAATATGTTTTACCTGGGATGGTAACTGATAAGTGATCTCCATGTCTTTAACTCTGTCCATGAACTTTTTAATCTTGTTTCTCTCCCTACCTTGTTGAGGAAATGGAGTGAGAAAGAGTTTGGGGTTGGAAGGGGGGCAGGGGTGGGGAGGTGGGGGTGTCTGGCAGTCAGACAAGGTCAACCCACCAAAATATTTTTTGCTTCCTAAAAACACAAAGGCTTAGCAAAGGTCTGAGAGTTTCCAACAAGCTTTGATATAGAGAACCTCAACACCTTGAAGGTTTTCTTCCTGTTCCTTCATCTGAATATACTTACATAGATTACTATTAATAAGGAAATGGGATTGGTATTTTTCCAAGTGTTTTGTTTACAACATTTGCTATTCTCTATAGTAAGATCACCTTACGGTCTTACTACCTAGTTACTATCTTGATGTTGCATAATTAACTTCCTTTCATTGCATCATTATACAGAAATGGGTTGAGTAGTTATAGATGAAGTTTTCTGGGAGGTACTTGGTTTCCAAAACGTTGCTTCATATGTCAAAAACATAAAGAAAAAAATATATAATTATATAAGCAGAACACACAAAGGCCTAGATAATTTTGCAAGTTATTTGTAGAATGACTATATAAATGTGACACACACTCTCCCTAAACTAGTAAGAAAAAAAAAAAAAGGGCAAAAAAAAGATTTAAAAAAAGCACAAAAAATGCAAAACCTGCACACACTTATATTGTGTGAGTATAGTAATCTATAAAAAAACTCATCATAACAAGACAGAGCAGTATATAAAAGCCCATATATATAATTTTCACTAATTCTAGCCTGTTTTCTAAAAGGCAGAAGGACCATCACAACTTTACTATTTTCAGTAGATATAAGAGTTCTGTTTTCGTCTAGACTGGCTTCTGCAGACAATTAGCAGAGACAAATAGGCCATCGTGTCTACATAAGATATTTTTGCTGAGTAAACCATATTCTTACAGGCACAGGTTACTGCAAGTAGGAGATGGCAAGAAAATAAAATCACAAAACCCAGTTCCTCCCCATATCATATAAAACAGCCATGTGGAAGCTTCAGCTCATTCATCAAAGATGCTAAAATCCTGTTGGTACATAAAATTAAGCTGTTAGAGCTGCCAGCCTCAGCAGGGAGCCTAACTCTGGCAATACCGAATATTGCCATAACAGAAACCCCTGTGTCCCACCACACAAGGGAATTCCTATAATTGGAAGGTGTTGTAAAGGTTATAAGTAATGCTCCAAGGGGAAAATCTGCAATGAAGACAGCAATTTCAGGAATCAGTTGCATGGGAGATTGTATAAAACAACATGGAATGTTATGTAGGGGGAAGACTATGTTAGCCAGAGGGAAGAATTCCTTTAGCAATGAGGGAGGGAGAAATCCTAGTGAACTTCAAAGTCACTGAAAAAGCTAGTGAGGGGGAGGAACATACTTCTTGTCTACATCACCGTTATACACAGTGGTCCAGGAATTCATGGGTTATTTCAACAAACAAACAAACAGAAACTATTAAGTGAGCAGATCATCTATATTTTGTCACCTACAGCAGTGTAGTTTGGAGATAGTTTGCTTCTACACAGAATTTCTGCCTTCCTGCCCTTGGTAGTTTGAGAACACTCTAAACAAACAGAATACCAAATACCAGTTGTTTTTTTTTTTTTTTTTTCTTAATTTGAAGATCATTTTAAATACATGAAACATGTTGTGCAAAATTTTTTACAAAGGAAAGTTTTCAAATTCTTAATTTCTAAAATACACATTGAATAAAAGATATGCTCTCAATGTCCTATCTTCTCTTAACATTTTAATGTTGTCATTCTCTGTTGTAAATCTATTTTAAAAACTATGAATATTTTTCATATTCACAAATGCTTCATAAGGACTAGAATTTTTCCTTTCTTCAATCACACAGTTAATGGAACAAACAAACAAATCCAACAGCACTGCTCAAATCACCAGTTCCAGGAAACTTTCTAATATTATTCACAGTTAGTGAATATGTGCTTTTTCTGTCACATAGGTGTCCAAAGTATTCCTTTTCACAGAATCACAGAATCATCTAGGTTGGAAGAGACCTCCAAGATCACCTAGTCCAACATCTGACCTAACAGTAACAAGTCCTCCACTAAACCATATCACTAAGCTCTACATCTAAACATCTTGTAAAGACCTCCAGGGATGGTGACTCAACCACTTCCCTGGGCAGCCCATTCCAATGCCCAACAACCCTTTCAGTAAAAAAGTTCTTCCTAATATCCAACCTAAACCTCTCCTGATGCAACTTTAGCCTGTTCCCCCTCATCCTGTCAGCAGGCACATGGGAGAACAGACCAACCCCCACGTCACTACAGCCTCCTTTAAGGTATCTATAGAGTGTGATAAGGTCGCCCCTGAGCCTTCTCTTCTCCAGGCTGAACAACCCCAGCTCCCTCAGCCGCTTCTCGTAAGACTTGTTCTCCAGACCCGCCACCAGTTTTAAGGTACTAGAGGACACTGTCCTGTCCTCCTAAGCAAATTATTCCTTTCACTGTGTTTCAGTGACCAAAGTTAAATGGCTGAGTAGAAAGGGAAAAACTAAAATACTTATCAGTGTTTTTGGAGAGAAGCAATGTTAATTAGACCTTAAAAATGTAGATATTGCATACCTTCTGTATCTAATTAAAATACATACAAAAGGTGCACTATCTCAAATATGTGTTTACCACTTCCACCTCATTCAAAGAAATGGATGTGCAGGTAGATTTTTCTAATAAAAACTATAATGCTATGATTGTTCACTTCAGAAAAGAAGAAAAAATATTGCTTTCCCACAAACAAAGTTTGTTTCCTTCTTTCCTTCCCCAACTTTATATTGATCTTGTTGACCTCTCTGATTTTCCTTCTTAACATAGATCTTTTATTTGGTCTATCCATGTGGAAAAGCGAGAATATTGATTATTAGTATTTCTTTTTCCTCCCTCCCTCCCTCCCTCCCTCCCTTCCTTCCTTCCTTCCTTCCTTCCTTCCTTCCTTCCTTCCTTCCCCCCCTCCCTCCCCCTCTCCCTCCTTTCCCTCCCTCCCTTCCTCCTTCCCTCCTTCATCACAGTGAAATATATACAGTGATCATAAACATGCCAGGATCACAACTGATGGCAAATTCTTGTGTTTTGCTAGGAAGAAAGCCTTACCTCTAATACGTAAAGCATGCTCTGAACTGTGGAAATAAAATATTTGCTTTAATAATAATAGGTGGAAATAGGCAACTGAAAATGTCTGTATATATGAGCTCTCCATTTGCAAAACAATGTGATCAGGAATTATATGATCACAAGAAATAAAGAATTTCAACACTCTACCAGATTAGGGTAATTAAGACATTCTAGGGATGAGAAAGTATTCCAGAAAAGTTTAGTGAACAAGAAAGGAAACCTCAGAAGTAACAGTATTACAGGCAGAATTCCCAGATACAACTAAGAGTATTTGTTATTATCAATAATCAACTTCAGACACTAGCTAGCAGAGAAAGAACTACTGCATTTTTGCATGGTAGTTCCAGGTTCATGTTACCTGACAATGAACAGGAAGACTTTATTTTGTAATGAGATGACATTCTTTGACATAAGGCTTTTATAAATGCTTTAATAGATCTTGGTGAATCAAGCACTGAAGTGTTTTCAGTGGTGTTGAAACCTAACAACATTTACTATCTGATAGAACAATACAATATTTTATGTTAGACAGATACACGTACAGGAAGAAGAGAAATGTGAGAAAAACAATTTTTCAAATTCTTCTCCCAAACCAGTTTGCAGTTTTTGTGGCTTCAATCCAATATGTTGCATCTGGAAAATTACATAGGAAGATCTATAAAAAAATGACTAGAGTGATAAAAAGACATGTTTAAATCTTGCCTTCAAAACAATATCAACAACAACAAGGAAACAACAAAAATACAAAAAAATAACCAAAACAAGCAGTGAGACTTGCAAATCTACCATTTGCAACAACACCTTGTCTTCACTGAAGTATACACAGCACAGAACAAAACTAGGTTACAATGTTCCCTAGCAGCCAGATGGGCCAACTGTATCCTGGGGTGCATGAAGCACAGTATAGCTGACTTGTTCAGAGGAGTGATTGCCCCAGTATATTCAGCATTGGTGCAGCTAAATATCAAGTTCTGTGGGTAGTTTTGGTCTCCACAAGATAAGGAAGAAGGACGATAAGAAGGACATAACAAAACTGGAGAGTGTCCAGAGAAGGGCAACAAAGGTAGTGAAGGGTCTAGAGGGAAAGACTTGTGAGGAGTGACTGAGATAACTTGCTTTGTTCAGATTAGAGAAGAGAAGCCTGAAGGGTGGTCTGCCATTTCCTCATGAGGGGAAGTGGAGCGGGAGGTGTTGACCTCTTCTCTCTTGTGACCAGTGATGGGACCCTAGGGAATGGCTTTAAGCTGTGTCAGGGAAGGTTCAGATTGGATATTAGGAATTAGTTTGTCACTGGAAGGGTCATCAGCCACTGGAACAGGCTCCAAAAGGAAGTAGCTATGGCACCAAGCCTGTTGGAGCTCAAGAATTTTTTGGGCAATACTCTCAGATATGTGTGGCTTAACTCTTAAGTCACCCTGTGTAGAGATAGGAGTTGGACTTGCAGACCCTTGTAGATCCCTTCCAATTCTGTGTTAAAACAGGTGCAAATCCTTTTAATTTTGCTATCTTCATAGTCGCCATGTATCTCAGAAATATTTTTAAAGGCAACAAAATATCTGTATTCAGGTTCCTTTTGGTATTACTGATATGTCATTCATTATAAAACCAGGAATAGAATCACTTAATTTAGACACTGAACACTAACAATCTGGGTGTTGTGCCGAGTTTTTGCTACAGAAGACTTGGGTACATTTGTAAAAGGAAATACATATACACATTACACTGAGGGGATTATTGCTAACTAAGGGGAGAGTGATTGTTCTTTTACCTTCACATATACTTTAAACTAACTTTAATTAGATGACTTCCAGAGGTCCACAATCTTTCTCAAAGTATGTAGAGAGACTGAGCTGTAGAAATTGAATGTCTTATGCTAGCAGAGTCTAATATTCAAATGATTTTTCTAACGATACATTTATCACAACTGTAGAAATGATAACGTATTTCAAAACTATTATTTTTATTTTCTCTTACTAGTTAGATCTAAAAGACTTGTTAATACTAAACACATTGTATCTCTCTGCTTTAGGTACTACTTTAAAAAGTAAAGAAAACAAACAAACAGGCAAAATACTTGTAATAGAGAACTTACATTTCCAGACAAAGTTAGTCTTAAAACTAATCAGAAACACTATCATTTTTTTTCCAGCAATCAGTATTTCTTTAAATGAAATGAAAATCAGCCTAAGTTTATCCTGTAATGCCACTAAAGACAGCAGCTGAATGCTCTGTTGTACATCCTAAGTCAATGTAACCTGTAATGGAATTCAGAACAACGTAAATGAGGTTCCATAGTTTCTGTTATTATAGATTCATGAACCCTCTGAAAATTTGTTCCCCATGCAAATGAGCTAATTAACTTTGCCTCATCATAAATCTCAAATTGAATATTCTTTATTTTGAATGACTTCCATATTCACCAAAGAAAATTTAAGAGTAGAGTTTATTTTCTGTCTTATTTGGGAAAGTAAGGAATGCCTGATGATCTTGTTAGAAACTATTTCTTTACTGAACAACACTTCAAACAGTCACTAAGGCACTTAACTTTATCAACAAATTGCTGTGGAACAAATTTCACTGAAAGAAAAAGAAAGAAACCAGGATAAACACCAAGAGCTAAGACACCAAGCCCTTTATACAGGTATCTTAGAAACAGAAGCAATTAGTCTCCTAAATGTACCATTGTCTCCGAAAGTTCTTGAATTTGCTCATTGCGGAATGAACTGTACCTGTACAAAGAGACATAGTTAGGTGTTCGGAAGTCTCAGTGCACAGAAATATTTACAAAAAGCATTGCAAAGTTAGTGCTCTTTGACAATACATCTACCTATACAAAGAAATGTCCATTCACATCTATGATATTATCCCGTCCCCATCCCTCCCCTCCCCTTCCCTTCCTGTTTTTACAGGTTTTGATTCTGGGAAGAACCTATGCTAACTACGAATCCAAGACCATATCTCAATCATCTAATCATTCACAAAGCCTCCTGAAGTGATTGATGACAGGTTTAATTTAATTAGCAAATAAGTAGTAGACGAAAATGTTAGTTCCTTGTAGCAACGTTTCCAGTCCTATGGAAGGTAACTGTGAGCTTATGTGATAGCTGCAAATATATACCTCAACATTTTGACCACACTGACACCCATGAAATGCTATTATCATAGTGTTTTGCTACTTTCACATTGCTTTCTGGCCTCCAGTTCCCTTATATGGACTTGTTTTATACTTAACATTACTTAACAACTAAAGTTAAAGTCTCCTCTCACCTTGTGAGGGTGATGCGTGCCTGGTGCTTTGCTCCCCAAATCTACTGCTGGTGGAACTCAGCTTAGGTTGAGGGTTGATTGCAGAGAGCCTTCAAGGTAGACATTAAAATACTAAAGAGTAAGTACCATCAAATTTCTGATATAGTAAATTACTCCAGATTTAACGGATGACATCAGAAGTCAGAAAGCTCTGGAGCTAAACAGCTTACTATAGGCTGGACTAACTTTCAGAAAGGAGAAATACAGTTTCTCAAAGAATTTTTCACAGAGGGTGGGCTATAATGTGCACCGACTTTTGCTCCAATAAGGGCATGTGTTGTATCATGGAGATCAACAAGTCTTCAAGAAGCCTTTGCTACTTTAACAGAGGACCAACAGTTGAACTGAGGACTATGAAAACTGAGTTACCAGTTTCTTGGACTTAGTCTATCTATCTGGGATGCTCCTGATGTATAGTGATTGGAGGCCAGATTCAAAAAGGAAATTGTGTTTTATACTTTCAACATCAGGTCACACTTTCTGAAGAATTTTCTCCTGAGATACCTGCACGTAAAAATAATCCCAGGGGCAGACAGCCACATTTGTAGACCAGCCACTTGTGTTATACTGTTATAATATATATGGTATATGTATATTATATGTATTGATAATGACTCCTATCAATTATTTTGTTTGATGTTGTTCACATACAACACTCTTGATCCTCACTTTTACATTAGTCAAAATTTCATACTAGATTGGAACTATTATACACACAACTAACATAACAGCTAATAAACTACCATTTGGATTAAAACAAGTAACTTGCTAGGAAGGACATTCAGTCTTGTGAGTGCACTTGAAACAAAATCTGCCTCTGCATTCAGTTTAAATTATTAAAATAATTTTGTATGGCCTGTTTGTGTCTACTTTTAGATATGGCTGACAAAAAGAGTATAGACACAGATTGTGACATGAATTCTTTTCTACACAGAAGACTTGATGTATATAGAAAGTCTTGATATATATATATCCTTGAAAATTTGGCAACATATTTTTGTTCAAATGGAAATATTAGCATGTTTGGGAACTTCTCTCATTACACCCTTACGTCTATTCTGAAACAGGTCTAACTCTGTTTTTAAACCAACTTAATCAAACTCTTTTCTGAACTGTTTTATTTTGCCTGAAGAATACCTTAACTTAATTAAACTTCATTTTATGCTTAATCAAGACAAACTCCTAATCATTTTGAACTTGAAAAAACACTTTTAAATGGACCTCTAAGGTATCAATATAGGGGTTAATTCATGTAAAATCAGTTAAATTAAGCCTGCACAGACAAGGCTTAATAGCAAATTAGTTTTTGTCCCTATATTGTATCCCTATATATCTATATCTATATCTATATATATATAAGTATATCCCTATATACTTGTCCCTAAGTAGATATTTGTTCTAAAACATTCTTTTGATTTTTTATTTATTTATTTGTTTTTAATTCTAAATTATGTTATCAGTTGACTCATTGTTTGAGTAAAGTTTAAAGCATTTAGTAACAGTAAAGGTTTTCCATTCACAAAAAGCCATTTCTGGAAGATATCCTGAAAGATTTTATTTTCTAAGTTAAACTGTGTTCAACAGCGATGAGCCTTCATGTGTACTGGATATTTATCAGCATCAAAGTATTCTTCAAAATCACCAAAGGCAGTCAGTTCTTTAAAGACTGAACTGCCACCTGCTTTGATGCTATGTATGTTTCCCAGGGGTTTGGATCAACCCTGAAGTCATTGCTAATGTTTCACTAAGACAGCTGCTGTCTGAGACCTGCCATATTCTGTTTATGAACTTCATTTCTGTTCATTCTCCTACAAAGGTCTCTGATTTAGAAAAGCAAAAACAAAAACAAACAAAACCACAAGAAAAATTAAAAAAAAACAAAAAAGTTAAATCCACAATTCACTAACTAAACAACAACAACAAAAGCTATTTCTTCTTTGGCAATTTTTATGAGTAAGCTGAAAACTAGGATAATCACAGACAAGAAATCATGATATTGCCACTGATCTCACTGGCGTGAACTCTCTGGAAAACAAGAAAAATTTTATACAAACCAGGGTTAGAAAGAAAGGCAGAAAGTGATAAATGTAAATGCTTGCATACTCCCCAGCAATTCTCATTCTCGAGAATTGTCCAGAATTTTGTGTCTGCAACCTCTCTCCTTAGACTACCTAGGCTTATGTCCTGGTTTCAGTTAGGACAGAGTTTGCTGTCAAGCTGCTTGATTATTATCACTTATGGGAACTAGTATTAGAATGGACTTGCATCCTATTGCTATAACTTGCAAAAAGTATTTGAAGGGGATCAAAGTACAAGAAAAACAGTCACCAAACAGACATCGTTCATCCAGCACTGAAAATCATGAGATCTGCTTGGGAAAGAAGTGGAAATATCACCTGAAAATATAGATCTATCCAGAATCACCTCAGCATTTTCTGATGACTTCAGAAAGCCTCACAACTTAGTCCTAAAAGTTCTGTGAGAGGCTGGAGCGGAATATACCCTTTTCACAACACAATACTCCTCATTAACTGAATCTGAACAAAGTTAAAATGAGCTGTTGTGGCTTTGGTAATTTCTCAGTGAAGAGGATGGCCACAGTAAGAAAGGTATAAAAGCAGAAAATATTCATGTTATAAATATGCAAGTGAGGCTATGATAACTCTTTTGAAGCTTCTGTTTAGAAGTTCAGTACCCAAATATTTTTTAGGTTATTTCTCTATCTATTTTGAGATCCAGATCTAAATCACTCCAAAATGACATTTTTAAAAAAAAAAAATCATATACAAATAAATATATAAGATCAAAGAAAAATATCAGTCAGAAACAATTATGCAAGTATTTAATTTTCCGACTTGAGCCAGAATGTCAAATATTTTATTATTTTATATATATTTTTTTTCAGTGTGGAGCCAGATATAATAACAAAATTCATTTGAATTTGCAAACAATTTAAGAAAGAAAGCCACCAAACATAGCAATTAAAAATTCCAGCAACCTGTTTGCCCGTTTTGATTGTCCACATATAAAAATAGTTCCTATGCATTGATCTTATATGCAAAGTAGTTTGACACACAATTTATGATTGCTTTGAAATTTCTGAGCAGACCAACATGGGTGAATCATTGAAAATAGAATCCACAGCCAAAATAGTGACTGACTTGGCACCAAAATACCATTTTTTTTCATGCATTTAGTTGCCAAGGACATTCTGAGGATCTGTTCCAAGTCATATTAAGACGTGACATTT
Organism: Cygnus olor; assembly: GCF_009769625.2. Lineage (NCBI taxonomy): Eukaryota > Metazoa > Chordata > Aves > Anseriformes > Anatidae > Cygnus > Cygnus olor. The sequence continues at coordinate 37,813,552 of NC_049198.1, forward strand.
TGTACTGCATGTATTGTTAAAATGTGTATTTTCATTCCTGTGTATTATCACTACAGCATGCTTGATATCAAGAAAAGGCTGATTTAAGAATTAGTTAAACAGAATGGTGTTTAGCAAAGACTTCTGTTACAGAAATAATCAAACATCAATTGCCAGATATTAACAGGGTACCATCAGCTATAGCCTCTTGAATTAGCAGATAAATGACAGATAAACTTACATTATAATTGTTCATTTTGTTCTTTTGGAATCAGCTAGTCACATAACATATGTCTGCAATGCGTGATATGTCAGAAAGATCAGAGCCATCTCTGAAGATACACATAGGTCATCAAAGCCCATCCTAGAATGGTGGGGTAAGGTTCTTGCTCAGAGACCAGAAGCTACACTCATGTATCAGCATGGGGGTCTGAACATTCCGAGGACCATGTGGATGACAATGCAATACTCTCCTTGTTTAAACTCAGCTTTAACATCTTTATATAACATTGCATGGTAACTTGAGGGCAATGAGACTTCTATGGTATGAAAATTGACAAGACCTTCACTGAAAAACAAACTGAAAAAACAAACAGGCAAAATTTTTCCAGAGGCTTTTCACTCTAAAAACCTGTTTATGTTTAGTTGGAAATATTTTGAAGACTCATAGGAAATATTTTTTGGCATGAGAAGAGTTCTGGAACAATCTTCCACTATTGAGAGTCTGGTGAGATGATACCTCCACAGGTTATTTTTTTAAATTTTCATTGGAGTGAAAGTGCATAGAGATGAAGTGCAAGTCCAGCATAACTAAGCACATATCATAGGTTTTGGTCAGCTGCCAAAGCACTATCTGCAGGTAGTTTAGACATGGGACATTATTTTGTGGGGTGTTGTCTAAAATTCTCTGAACATTTAAGATAGATATCCAGATATAATATTCATAATGGCACCAGGTCATCCTAAAATAGAATTTGTTTTATTATATTTCCATTTTTTATTGCTTATTTATTCTTTCCTCAAAAAATGTTATGCTTGTGATGACTTAGCAACACACAAAATGCAATAATATTAACAATTACACAGAAAGTACATAGTCAACACATTATGGATTCAGACTTTATTGGTACGTTGATTTGACTGAGAATATAGTTTTACATTGGCTTTGTTAAACCAGCTCAAAGATGAGAATTCCTAATCCACATTTAACCCTGGTTTATATGGATATAGTGCAATTAAGTAAAGACTTGGTTTAAGACAAAATTATACAAATCTAAAGTAGCAAATACACTTGCAGTGCAAATGAGAGAACAAAAACATCTCAATCATTTCAGTAGCTTAAGAGTCAAGAATATCCAATTTTGTTGCATATTAGGCAGCTAGAATGGGGCTGTGACCAAAGCATGCAGTTGTCTGGCTGTACCTCATACCTGCAGATGGTGCTTTGGCAACTGAGCAAAATCCAAGGTTTGCGCTCAGATATGTTGGACTTGCACTTCACTTCTCCTGGACACTCCTATGAAGATTATAAAGGATCACTATAATTCAAAGTTAATTTGGGTTTGCAGTGGGTTTACGTGGCAAGGTTTTGGTAGTGGGCAGCTGCAGAGCTGGATTTTGTGAGTAGAATCCAGAAGCTGCCCCATGTTAGATAAGCACCAGTTTCAGCTGGCTCCAAAGGGACACATTGCTGGCCAGAGTTGATCCAGTGAGTGATGTTGTTTGAACCTCTGTGAGAGCATATTTAAGAAAGGGAAAAAAAAACAACTGCTGTGCATCAGTAGCTGGGAGAGAGAGGAGTGAGGAGCAGCCCAGCAGACCCCAAGGGCAGTGCAGAAGGAGGGCAGGAGGTGCTCCAGGCACACAGCAGAAACTCTCCTGCTGCCTGTGGAGAGGTCCCTGGTGGAGCAAGCTGTCCTGCTGCAGCCCATGGTTCCCATGGCAGAGCAAATCTCCATGCAGCAGCCCGTGGAGGAGCCCACAGTGGAGCAGGTGAATGTGGCCTGAAGGAGGTTGTGGTCTGTGGAGAACCCCTACCAGAGCAGACTCCGGGTTGGACCTCATGGAGTGGAACCCATAAAGGAGCAGGGGATCTAGGAGGAGCTTCCACCCTTGGGGGACCAAGTTGGAGCAATTTGCTCCTGACAGATTGACCCTTAGGTAAGGAACTGTGTTGGACCAGTTCTTGAAGAGCTTCTGCCTGTGGGAAGCCCCCACAGGACCAGTACAGGAAGGACTGCATCCTGTAGGAAGGACCCCAAGTGGAGCAGGGGCAGAGAGTGACTGTGATGGAGTGGTGGAGACGATGTGCTATAGACTGACTGCAACCCATATTCCCCTGCACTGCTCAGTGGGAGGAGGTAGAAGAGAGCAAATGGAGGGAAGGTGTTTTTAGTTTTTCTTTGTTTCTCACTTCCCTAGCTTGTTAGTAACAGGTAATAAATTTCTCTAATCTCCCTATGCTGACTCTGTTTAGTCCGTGACAATAATCGTTGAGTGGTCTCCCTGTCCCTACCTCAACCCTTGAGCCCTTTTTAGTGTATTTTCTCCCCCTTTCCCTTTGAGGAGGGGGAGTGAGAGAGTGGATATGGTGGAGGTTGGCTGCTCAGATGAGAAAAAACACCACAGGGTTATAGATCAAAATCAAGCATAACTTGTTACACACAGATATTCTTTGAGTTAGATAAAATGTAAGCATGATAAAGATATAGAGCTAGAGTAGTTACTGAGATTTTAACTTTTCCAAGTGACTACATTATACATAATGTTATCTTGGGTTACTATTATCCAGTAAAAGCAACCCACATGCACACTCTCCAGTTTGTCTCTTAATTTCATTGTGTTCTTCCTATGCCCACCCTTCTCTTCCCCTCCACCCTCCCAGTCCAAATTCTGGTGTTCATTATGTTTCATATTTGTGGTCTGAGTATATTTACATTTAACTGAGTGTCAATATGCTCAGTTTTCAGTCAGGTATAATGTAAAACAAACAAACAAACAAACAAACAAACAAACTATATATATATATATATATATATGTACCACAGAATTTCTGAATGGTTTAGCTATGGAAAAATTACAATATATATCTGATGGCACGTAAGCATTTTTTCTGTATGTGTGAAATCCTTACTGAATGTATATTTACTGACAACAGATCCACCTTCCATGTATGTATGGTGTACAATGTGTGTGTTTATGAAGTCATATGTATATGTTCGTGTCTTTGTGTATGTGCTGTTCTTGGTCAGATATAAAATGGATAACTAAGCAAAAGAAATTTTCATCCATACTCAACTGATAGTTGGAATTCTTGAGAAAGGCGCTGTCTTTAGGCCTTATCTGAAAGCTGGATAATATTTTAGTAGTATTTGCCTACTAAATAATGGGATACTATGTGAGATTGCATTTCCAGCAATTCTTAGCTCTACAGGGAAAGTTTGCATTCTAAAAACAGTTACTGATGCAGTCGGATTCTTATCTGCATTGCACCTTCTCACATGGACAAACTGATATATGGACATTGTTGCCTTCCTAAAGTACAAAGAGCTCAGGAGATAAAGAGAGAAAAGGAACGTAGTAGCAGGTGTGAGAAAGACATTCAAGCTGTTGCCAAGACTACATACAGGATCCTTATTCTATGTTTCTAAGGAGGATCCTTTTCACAGCTACAGAAAAAACAATAAACAGTTGGCAGTGCTTTTTTAAGTATTGCTTATCTCTTGCACCAGCCACTTAATTCCTCTAAATACTGAAAGCAGGCTTCTTCTTCTCAAGCTAGGAAGAAGCAAAATCTGACTATTAACCTATCATTTTCCTTGAGGATCAAAAGAGTTATCAGAGTTTTTAAGTGACTGTAGCAGCTCTGTCTCATTTTTAGCAGCTACAGTATGTGTATCTAAAAGCAAGGCATGGCAGACATAAGTACACCTAATCTTTTACGTTATTTTTCTTTGTGGAATATATTAAAAAATAATTTTATCCAGTCTTTTACTGTGAGTGCTCTTCTCTCTCTATCTGGTCTTAGTGAACAAGTTACCACAGGGTAAGAAGTTATTCCATGCCAGTTTATATTTAGTTGTTTAAGTCTATGTTCTTTGCTTATTAAAAATATAAAGTGATACATATGGAGCTAGTTTAGCTTTAGACTATGAAACATTCTTGACTGTCTGACATTTGGTCTCTACCAAGAAGTAGGATACATACACATATATTTTGTTTGTATATCCACATACTTAAATGTATGTACAGATATGAACACATAAGTATATGCAGACTGAAGGAAAAATATGGCAGACACATTGTTAAAAAGTCTTCCTTTTTTTTTTTTTTTCCCCTTATTTCTCTGGGCAAGATTCTTCCCTCTCTAGTATATTGCTTATTGCTTATTACCTAGGTAAGGATTAACAGCACAAACTGAGAACATTAATGTATTTCAGTACACACACACACATAGATTATGATCTCAATTACGCTAGTGAGAACTAATGAGTCAGTTACCCTGCATGTGCTTCAGTTTAACAAATCAAAATTATACTTACAGCTCCGTAATCAATTTGTATTAAACCAGTGTATGCAAATTAATATAATGAGTATTGAAAAATCTGCATGTAGAAGTAGAGTTTAGGCAACAAATTCTATAGGCTGTGTAAAGTATTACTTCTTTCTAAAAATAGAGGAACCTGTGGGAAGACAGACTTTTATTGCAGGTCCTTTTCAAAATACCTCCTTTTTACTCAAGCTTATATCTTTACTGCTGTGCCCAGTTCTCGGCCTCAAGAGCTTAGAAAAAAGCTGCTCTGTTGAATAGTCAAGATCTTTGAATCTGTATTACCACTAAGTTCATCTGGACCTTACTGATTCAAAACTGAAAATTAACTAATCTAAAAGTACTTTCAGAATTTTGGTTACAAAAATCATCTGTTTTTTTATGTGCATTCAGCAAGATATAGTTAATATGCTGATATTATTAGTACAAATAATTATATTGTTTGAAAATAAATCTAAAGAAGCCAGTTCACAGATCTGTAGAATTGAACACCTGACTATTGGAAGCTGAAATGATACAAAAAGCAAGATACCGCAAAAGTAACAGTAGTAAGTATTTTAACACCACCAAGCTGTCTTAAAGAACAAGTTATGTAGTGCAGCTCCTCTGAGGCCCAAGTCACTGGCTGACTATCAGAGGCACTGCGGATGGAAATTGATGACTTTTTAAATTTATATATTTTTTTGCTACCATTCCATTTACTTAACAGCGAATGTCTAAAATACCTTCTGTTCTTGAATTAAATGAGAAAAGATTGAAAAGATAGCCACAAGGTTGGTTTGAACTTCAGCTCTGCTCAGGACCCCTCTTTGCTTTTTCTCAGGGTTGCACTGTGACCTGCATTCCTGTATGGCTTAGTTTTTATATTTATTATTATTATTATTATTATTATTATTATTATTATTATTATTATTATTATTATTAATAATAATAATAATAATAATAATAATAATAATAATAATGATAATAATAATTTTTCCCACAAGATTGTGTGGAATATTTATTATTATTATTATTATTATTATTATTATTATTATTATTATTATTATTATTATTATTATTATTTCCTTTTCTCTTTATGTGCATAGACTTACCACATTCTTACATCTCTTCTTGTTATTTGGAAAACTCTAAGTGAACAGAACTCAGACATTGTTGAGGTTGTTTTCAATCAATTAACATTTTCCTGCTATTGCTAAACAGCATCCACACATACCTTCATGGAGGTGGTTGTCACTACTACATTTTATGAAGCAGTGGGACTCATCAGTCCTGAGCATGAACTGAAATTTTTCCATTAAGTTACAAAGTGTGAAATTTCTATTAATTGTAAGGAAAGAAAACCACCACGAGGGTGATCAAAGACTTTGGGTTCCCAGAGAAGCTGTGAAATATCCACCCTTTGGGATACTAAAAACGTTCCTGGACAAGACCCTGAAAAACCTGCTCTGAGTCCTGCTCTGGGCTAAATACTCCAAAATTCTCTGCCAACCAACCTAAACCTGTCATTCTGTGGTTACAAAAGACAGCTGGATAAACTGGAAGAAATGATCTCAAATAACATCAGCAATCAGTAAGATAAATGTGGTCCAGAAGAAAAATGGGAGTGATGGGTTTTTATGTTGGCTCAGACTCTTCCCACATAAGGAGTGTTTTGTGTAGCTGAGGCAAAGTAATCCAGAGGAGCCATATCCCACTGTGAAAGGGCTGCTGTGCTGGCAACATTCATGGTTCTTTACTTTCTGAATGCTATATAGGAAAGAGCTATGAATGTATTTTCCTACTTTCTTCACCCTTGTCTTTTGTTATGGTCTCTCAATGCCACTGACAGTCAAAACAGTTTAGGAGAATCCTCATGATGTTTTCACTTCTCACAGGCACCATGGTAGCACATACAAGGTTTATAATTTGATAATCTTTTAACACCTACCCCTTATATCCTCCAGTTTGCTGTATGTACTGATGGGTGATAGCCAAAGGTTAGGTAATTACTGTATTTGACAGTAAAGAACCGTTTCCCTCTTGCTAACAATAATGCCTTTTATAAAGGCTAGGGGGAAGGTAGAGAACAGTGCTGTGTCAGTACAACTCAAAACCTTGAATTCAGCTCTGCAGTATTCCTCAGGAAATCACCATAATATTCAGTACTCTCTGATCCAGTGAAACATTCAACAGGACAGTGATGTCTTCTGGCAGTGGAAAGAGAAAATGTTAGCATGGCACATCACCCTCGTTTATTGATAAGTCTCACCACAATAGAAGTCCTTCTGAATGTTAAGAAGAGCTTTCTGTCAAAGAAATTTCTGTAGAGTAGGTACTAAGCATATAGATTTTTTTATTCATTATTATGGTTATCTAAGAGTTTTTAACTAATTGGTTACACGATCCATAACTTATTAAAAACATGCTTAATTTTAACAATTTAAAATGTTGTATTTCTGAAACACCTAATTAAATATATATATATATTTTATATAAAACATCTCCTGATTTGGGTACAACCTCCTTAATTGAGAGTTTTTATTAGACTACTGTCTAAATACACACGTATACAACTAGTGCATTATGTTCCTATATTCTCCAATAAAATTAATATTTCTGTGAAATTTAGGAACTCTTTAATGCTGTTATACTGTTATTCTTTATTAAAGAAGCCTTTTGTGTGCAACCAATATAGAGCGGAGGCAGAACAGAAAAATGCTTTTTAGCATTTTGCACATCAGCAGTTACCCAGCATCAATTTGATTCTTTCCTCCACATGTTGAAATGCAGCTCAGAGCATTAAAACCATTCTCCAGTGATTGGGACAAAAGTAGGTTAGTAGAGTGGGTTGCTAGGAGACAAGTGTCAGCGTCATCTATGACCTTGCAGGGCATAAAGAAACTGTATAGATTTATTGAGCTCTGTGGCACATTGTCTAAGTCCTCTGCTTGGCTGTCTTACTCCATTTCCATCTGCCATAATGCTTTTGTGCTACCTCATACATGCACACATGCCCTCCAACCCTAGAGCAGCCATGTATGAGGAGATACACTTCTGCTTCTTGAGACTTCCTAAAGCATCCATTATTACTCTTGCATTAAGCATAGTCTCTTAGCTAACTAGACACAGTGAAAGCAGCATCAGCAAAACCCCATCATTTTAAAAGCCTGCTTCTTCATACTGTTGCTGTAAGAAATATAAAAATCAGTCCTACTGGGAACAGCAATATGAAAAATGTATAAACATCACAAAGTAATTTTGCTGTCACATTCAAAATGTTTTTTCAAAGTTGCATCCACAGTTTTCACTGCTGAGGTGACTTAAGGTTAAACAGCCATGTACTGTAAGGAGCTGTGGCACATTGGAAAGAGTTGAAGGTATCAGGTAGAAAGAAAAGAAAATGAAAATGTGATACCTACCTAAATAATTCAATCAAAAAAAGTCCTTTAGACATGTAAAATCTTTTCAGTAACAGACTGTTTCTTCCTGTGAGGCAGAATTGAATGCTTACTATTTTAATATTATTATTATTACTTTTTGCATTACACAAACAAAAAAGATGTGCAATGGGGGCCAGATAATGAAATCCTTGGGAAGTCCAGTCAATTTTTGTTAGCAGTTTACTTGAGCGAAAAAAAACTCATGTAAAAATTTGTATTAAAAAGAACTGTGTTGTCTACTTTGAATGACGCATGATCCTTTACTCAGCTCATATCATGTATTTACCATTTTGTCAGACAGAAATACATGTAACAGTAAAGACTACTCTTAGGAAGAAAAGGACCACTTTTCCTAAGCAAATTATCTATACTGCTTTCCTCCAATTTGGCAGGTCCCTAATGGGTGCTGGAGGGGGAATAAAATATAATCATAGAATCATAGAATATCCCGAGTTAGAAGGGACCCATAAGGATCATCGAGTCCAACTCCTGACCCTACATAGCTTTACCCAAAAATTCAGACTAAGAGCACAGTCCTAATGCTTCTTAAACTCCAACAGGCTTGGTGCCATGACTACATCCCTGGGGAGCCTGTTCCAGTGCACGACAATCCTTCCAGTGAAGAACCTCTTCCTGATACTTCCTAATACTCTGTGAATGCAATAAACTCTAGTTGTATCAGAGCAGTTGATAAAGCACATTCCAGGAAAAAAAAAGTCTTCTTGGAGGAAATTCCTTGTCGTTTGCACTCTTGTATTCAAACTAGGGACTTCTTCCTGAAGCATCTCAACTAACTGCAGTTGTCATAGAGTTGCTCAGGCACAGTGATGAGTACAGGGACATTAAAATCAAAGTTTATGTCTGGCTCAGTGATGCCAGTAGATTAAGCTCCTTAATCAGTTCAAGTAAAAAATAAGAAATTCAGTTATTTGTTCATTTGATATTATCCCTTCTCATATCATGGAACCATGGCTGAGAGATTTTCAAGCACATAATTATTATAAGCATGAGAGAAATACTAGAAGGTCAGGCTGTCCTATTCCTTTCATAAAAAGCTATTGAATCTTTTTATGTGATGGGGCGTCAGGAGATACAGAAAGTGATCTGGTGCATAACCTGCCCTGTTAGCAGAATTTTGGGTCTAGAGCACAGTTCAGCACATAGCCCACTTCAGTGATCCACCTGACTCTTTGAGTAACTAGAACACCAGTGACCATTCCTGCCATAAATGCTGGCTGAATGCCCATGCATTTACTATTGGACATTTCAATAGGCATCTCCACCTACTTTGGTGGTGTTGAGGGTTTGCCTCCTGTTCATCACATATTGTTTCAAAAGCTAGGAGAGTCAATCCTCTGGGCATGTTCAGACACAGGCTACTGAAGCCAAACAGCACAAAACTTGGCCCACAGCAGACTCATCGTGGACATATTAATGATCACTGCTGGCTTTTTTGTACAATACCCTAGTCTCCAAAAAATAAGAAATCAGGATTAAAATACATTCTCAATTAGTAAAAATTCAAAAAGTGGTGCAAATAATCTCTAAATGGAAAAAAAATAAGCGGGGGTGGGGGGTGCGGGGTGGGGAGGAGTATCTTTTTGCTTTCCGCTGAAGCTGAATCAATTTGGAACCTGAATGATGACTGCAGAGTCAGGAGAAAAATAAACAAAAAAATAAAAACAAAAAAGGGTCTGCAGAATATAGCAGCATTCTGGCAAAGTGCCTAGATCTGACAGCTGAACATAATGCTCTCAGGTCTCTGAGATGGTCAAGTAAAGACTGTCTTTCATCTTTCATAAGTTCTTCATATGTTTTACACTATTAAGTTCATTGCGGTAATATAGATCTGAAGATGCATAATGATATAGTCTTTCAAAACTTTTTTTTGGTTATTTTTAATAATCTGCATTGTACTATGTCCACAGGTGGCAAAGTAACAATATAGTTCTCCTCACTTAGATTATAAACTGATAACAACAGACAGAACCACTGAAAGCCTCTCAGCAAGATAGATAAAATTATGTTTTGAGGGCTTGAGTTTCCAGGTGGGAAAAAGAAGAGACACAGAAGGGAAAGGGGTAGCCTCACGACAGAAACTTTGGTGAAAGCCCTTACATATCCCAGACTGCAACCACATCAGCTTTCCAGGGCTCTGTGTCGAAAACATAAGTGACAGCTTATTTGTGTCACACACAGCTTCCTGCTTAGTTTATAGGGTTTGATTAGGAGCGTATTTTTAAAGGGAACCTCTATATTCGTTTGAAGATAAATTAATATTATTTCCAACAAATGAACAGAGCTAAACATTTCTAACCTAATTAGACAGGGAAGAAAAAGTTAATATCCTTCTTCCCTCTCCCTTCCTGTCCCCCCAACCCCCCCCTCACCCCCTCACCCCCCCAAAAAAAGGAAATGAGAAATAAAGAAGACTTAAAAAAGAATCGATCTACAGAGCAGCCAACACTTTGACATTGACTTTCCCAGAGTTTTAATTTCACTATGTATTTTAAAAGAAACATTTTGAATTATGAAGAGAATGCCATCTCAGAACATGAATTTCCTCACAAAAATATTGTTGCCTCTATGCAAAACAAAAGATTATGTTGTCCTCGGAATTAGACAGCACCCAGTCTGAGGATGTGCATATACTGAAAAGACTGAAAGACAAAGTTGTATTACTGTTGGTCTTCTTCAAAGCAATAAGACCCTGTGTGCTTTTGATTATCTTCTAAAGTAACAACTGAAAATGATAATCAGCAATTTCCCTTTTGCCTCATTCAGATTAAAATTAATCTGTGGTTATGTCTACATTAGTAAATTAAGACAGTGCCCAGGAACATCATAATCTATGCTAAACTCCCTTAAAAGTCTGTACCGTGCTTTGGATTGTGCCCACGTGTACCCCTTGCTGCTGCTGGACAGTGATCTGGATTTAGAGCATTGTAGGGAGCATTATCATTAAGGAGTATCATAGAATCATTAAGGTTAGAAAAGACCACCATGATCATCTTGTCCAACCATCAAGAGTATGTATACAACTACACTATTTTAGAGTCTACAAGGGTAAAGGAAAGAGGTGTCACATGCTATCTGGATATCAAGGATTGTATGGAAAATAAAAGGAATTAAAGTCTGTGTGCAGCTGTGAGGACATGATCTCACTGAGACTATGGGAATATGATGGGATGGCTCCCATGACTGGAGTGCTGCAGTGGAGTGATACAAGGGCAGGATGGGAAAATGAGGAGGTGCAGTTGTACTTAATGTGACAGACCAGCCACAGTGCATGGAGCTGTGCCCGTTGATGGATGATAAACCAACTGAGAGCTTCCAGGTAAAGACAAAAAGTCAGATGAAAATGGGTGGCTCTTTAGTGAGTATCTGCTATAGGCCGCCTGACCAGGAAAGGCAAGTTAAATGGGCCTTCTACGGACAGCTTAAATTAGCCTCATGTTCATATTCCCTGATTCTCACAGGAGGCTTCAACTACCTTGATATCTGTTGGAGGAAGAACAGAGCACAAGTAACCCAGGCAGTTCTTGAAGAACATTGATGAGCACTTCCTGACCCAGGTATGTGGTGCTTTTACCCAGCTGGGCAGCTGAACTCCAACATGACTGCTCTCTACCTCCCTCCTCAAAGGGTAATGGGAGAAAATACAATGAAAAGGGTTACAAGGTTGAGTTAAGGACAGGGAGATCAATCAGCAGTTATTATCATGGGCAAAACAAACATAGGGAGATTAAAATAATTTATTGCCTATTACTAACAGACTAGAACAGTGAGAAGCTAAAAGCAAACTGAAAACACCTTCCCCTCATCCACCCTCTTCTACCTCCTCCTCCCAAGCAGTGAGGAGAACGGGGAATGGGGGCTGCGGTCAGTCCCTAATGCTTTGCTTCTGCTATTCCTTCATGGTCACTCTGTTCCCCTGCTCCGCATGGGGTCCCTCCCACAGGATGCTGTCCTTCCCGAACTGATCATGCGGGGGCTTCCCACAGGCACCAGCTCTTCGATAACTGCTCCAGCATGGGCCCGTACCATAGGGTCCATCCGTCAGGAGCAAACTGCTCCAGCATGGTTCCCCCATGTGTGGCAGCTCCCCCTAGATCTCCTGCTCCTGCGTGGGCTCCTCTCCATGGGCTGCAGCTCTGGCCTGGGGCCTGCTCCTGTAGGGGCTCTCCATGGGCCATGGCCTCCTCCAGGCCAATCCACCTGCTCCACCGTGGGCTCCAGCACAGGCTGCAGCATGGAAATCTGCTCTGCCATGGCACCCCATGGGCTTCAGACTACTCCACAAGGGGCCTCTCTGTGGGCCACAAGGGAACTTCTGCTTCAGTGGCTGGAGCACCTCCTGCTCTCCTTCTGCATTGCCCTTGGTGTCTGCAGGGCTGTTTTCCGCTCCTCTCCCTCCTAGATGTTGTTACACAGGATTTTTCTCCTTTTCATAAATATGCTGTCTTAGAGGTCCAACCAGTATTGCTCTCTGGCTCATCTCTGGCCAGTGGTGGATCCCTTTTGAAGCCCGTTGAAACTGGCCCTTATTAACATGTATTCTTCTCATATGGCCCACCCTTGCAGCCTCCTGCTACCAAAACCTTGCCACGTAAACTCAATACAAAGTAAAAGAGAAACCAATGAGAAGAGATGTTCTACTGAACCTCATACTCACAAATGAGTAAGTGTTTGTTGTGGATGCGAATATTGACAGCAGCCTTGGTTGCAGTGACAATGCAACAATGGAATTCAGGATTCTGAGATGAGGGAGAGGGCAAAAGGTAAGATCACAACCTTGGGCTGTAAAAGCAGAATTTGGCCTATTCACAGATGTGCTTGAAAGAGTCCCATGGGATAAGGCTCTGGAAGGAAGAGGAGCCCAAGAATGCTGGCTGATACTCAAAGAACACCTCCTCCAAGATCAAGAGCAGCCCATCCCAATGATAGGGTTGTCAGGCAAAAAATGCCTGAAGGAACGAGTAGATGAACAAGTATATGTTGGTGTAATCCAGATCTAAAGGAGTATGTAGAAGGTGGAAGCATGCACAGGAAATCTGGGAGGCACAGAAAGGCACTGTGTAAGCATGCAATATTCAATTAGTAAAGCTAAAACTTTTCCTGGTGAGGGAAGTCAAAGGCAAAAAGAAAGGTTTCTATAAGTGCAAAAGTACAAAAACAAAAGAAAGATGGGAAAATGTGGGCCCATTGCTGAATTAAACAGGAGACCTGTAAAACAAACAAACAAACAAACAAACAAACAAAAACAGTAAAGGCTGAGTTACTGAAATCTTTCTTTGCCTCAGTGTTTACTAGCAAGACCCGTCTCCAGGAATCGAAGGTACTTGAAACCAGGTGAAAAGTCTGGAGCAAGGAAAGACACACCCTTGTGGAAGAGGATTCTGTCAGGGAGTACTTATGCAAACTGGGACCTAGGGTTCCAGATGGGATGCACCCATGAGTTCTGGAGGGGTTGGCAGTTGGCAGAGCTGTTCCCGCTAATGATCATAGCAATTAGCAGAAGTGTTTGAGGTTTGAAAGTCAGCAAAATTCACATTTATCTTCAAAAAGACCAAAGAGGGCTTGGAAAACTATAGGTTATGTAGCCTCACCTTGATCCCTAGATAGGTGATGGAACAGCTAATCCTGGAAACTATTTCCAGGCACATGAAACACATTGATCAGGCAGATTCATCATAAATTCACCAACAGGAAATAATATTTGACTCGATAACCTACACTTACTGGCTTGTTAGATGAGGAGAGAGTAGTGGATGTAGTCTGCCCTGACTGCATCAAGGCTTTTGACATTATCATAAGATTCTCATAGAAGCTCAGTACAGACTGGATACAGACTCAATACAGTGACATGGATCGAAAACTGGCTGAATGACTGTGCTTAGGATGTGATCAGTGGTATGAAGGCCACTAATCAGCAATGTGTGCCAGGGTACACATTGCTGAGGATACAGGATACAACACAGCAGAGAAGAAACAGTCTAAGAGCTTTCTGAAGCCTGTGTTAGGTAACTTCCTGACACAACTCATGAGTGAGCCAACTAGGGACGGTGCCCTGCTGGACCTTTTGCTCACAAATGGAGAAGGACTTGTGGGTGATAATAAGGCTGGAGGCTATCTTGGGCACAGTGATTATGAATAAATAGAGTTTTTGACTGTTGGAGAAGTAAGGAGTGGGGTTAGCAGAACTGCCACCCTGGACTTCCAGAGGCTGGATTTCAGCCTATTAAGGAGACTGGTTAATGGAGTCCCTGGGGAGGCAGTCCTTAAGGGCAAAGGAGTCCAGGAAGGCAGGGCACTCTTCAAGAAGGAAATCTTAAAGGAATAGGACCAGGCTGTCCCCACATGAAGAAATATGAAATGGTGCAGAAGACTGGTGTGACTGAACACGGAGCTGTGGCCAGAGCTCAGGAAAAAAAAAAAAAAAAAAAAAAAACTTTGGAAGAAGGAGCAAGCCACTCAGAGGATTGCAAACATGTTGTGAGGCTGTGCAGAGAGAAAATTAGGAGGGCCAAAGCCCAACTTGAGGACAATCTGGCTACTGTCCTTAAGGACAATAAAAAAATATTTTTACAAATACATAAACAAGAAAAGAAGGACTAAAGAGAATCTCCAACCTCATAGTGACAAGAGTTGAGGAAAAGGCAGAGGTACTTAACATCTTCTTTGTCTCGGTCTTTAGCAGCAAGACCAGTCGTTCTCCAGGTTCTTAGCCCTCTAAGCTGGTAGAAAGGGACAGGGAGAGAATGAAGCCCTCATAATCCAAGAGGAAAAGTTTAGTGACCTGCTACTCCACTTAAATGTATGCAAGTCTATGGGGCCAGATGGGTTTAACCTGATTATACTGAGGGAGCTGGTGGAAGTGCTCACCAAGCCACTTTCCATCCTTTATCAGCAGTCCTGGCTATCAGTCTCCCAGTTGACTGGAGGCTATGAAATGCGATGCCTATCTACAAAAAAGGCTGAAAGGAGGGCCCGGGGAACTACAGGTCTATCAGTTGTACTTCAGTGCCAGGGAAGTTTATGGAGTAGATCATACTGAGTGCCATCACACAATGCATATAGGACAACTAGGTGATCAGGCTTGGTCACCTAGATCAGTCAGCATGGGCTTATGAAAGACAAGTACTGCTTTATTAACCTGATCTTCTATGACAAGGTAATGTGCTTACTGGATGACAGAAAAGATGTAGATGTGGTCTATCTAACTTCAATAAGGCTTTTGATACTGTTTCCCACATCATTCTGCTGGAGAAACTGGCTGCTCACGGCTTGGATAAGTGTATGCTTCATTGGGTTAAAAACTGTCTGTGTGGCCAGGCTGAATGAGTTGTGGTGAATGGAGTTAAATCTGTCTGGAGGACAATCACTAGTGGTGTCCCTCATGTCTCAGTACTGGGGCCAGTTCTCTTTAATATCTTTATCAATAATCTGAATGAGGAGATCAAGTGCACTCAGAGTAAGATTGCAGATGACACCAAGTTAGGCATGAGTGTTGATCTTTTAGAGGGTAGGAGGGCTGTACACGGGAGTCTGGATAGACTTGACTGATGGGCTGAGGCCAACTGTATGAATTTGAACAAGGCTAAGTGTCAGGTCCTGCACCTGGGGCACAACAACCCCATACAATGCTACAGGCTGGGGGAAGATTGGCTGGAAAGTTGCCTGGCGGAAAGGGACCTGGGAGTGTTGGTTGAGAGTTGGCTGGACTCTACCCATAGGGCAGTCTGCTGCCTACCTGGGGCCTGGGTCAGGGACATTACAAGGAAATTTCCTGACCTTGTTTGCCCCTCCGATTGTTACCCCTTATTAATAATTCAGGCTGGCATTGATGAAATTGCTGAGAGAAGCCTGAAGGCTATCAAAAGGGGCTTCAGGGTACTGGGAAGGTTACTGGATGGAGTGGGTGTGCAGGTGGTGTTTTCCTCTACCCCTTCAGTGGTGGGTAGGGATATTGAGCAGACCAGTAGGGTCCAGTTGATTAATACATGGCTGAAAGTCTGGTGTCATCGCAGGAATATTATTATTATTATTATTATTTTTGATCATGGGTAGGTTTACTTGGCGTCTGGCCTGATGGCTGCCGATGAGTCCCACCTGCCCCAAAGGAGGAAATGTACTCCAGCCTGGGAGCTGGCAGGGCTCACTGAGAGGGCTTTAAAGTAGGTATGAAGGGGGACAGAAGGGAAATGAAGCTCAATAGAGATGACCTGGAGAAGCAGTCCCAGGGTTCAGGGTGAGGGCAATGACGCAACTGAAGTGCATCTACACCAATGCACGCAGCATGCACAATGGGAAGAGCTGGAAGCCATCATGTGACAGGCAAACTATGACCTAGTTGCCATCACTGAAATGTAGTGGGACCACTCCCATGATTGGAGTGCTGCGATGGCTTCAAGCTCTTTAGAAGGGACAGGCAACTAAAGAGGGGTGGTGGTGTAGCTCTCTCTTTTAGAGAGTGTTTCAGTGTTGTTGGGATTGGGGTTGGGAATGAAAAGGTAGAGTCCCTATGGATACGGATCAGGGGGTTAGCCAACAAGGCGGACATCCTGGTGGGGGTGTGTTATAGACTGCCAAACCAGGATGAAGAGATGGATGAGGCGTTCTATAAGCAGCTGGCGGAAGTTACTCAATCACCAGTGATTTTTAAGACATTAAGACAAGTGAGGAAAGGCTAAGAGAGCTGGGACTGTTCAGCATGGAGCAGAAAAAGCTTGGTGGTGTGGTCTCATCAGTGTCTATAAACACTTGAAAGGAGGTTGCAAAGAAGAGAGAGCTGAGCTCTTTTTGTTGGTGTCCAGTGAAAGGACAAGATGGAATGGGCATAAACTGTAACCCAGAAGTCTCTGTCTGAACATCAAGACACACTTTTTTTTTTTTTTTTTTTTTTTTTCATAGAATCATAGAATCATTAGAGTTGGAAAAGACCTCCAAGATCATCTGGTCCAACCACCACCCTACTACCAATGTCACCCACTAAAACATCTCCCTAAGCACCAGGTCCAACTTTTCTTTAAACACCCCCAGGGACTGTGACTCTGCCACTTCCCTGGGCAACCCATTCCAATGACTACCTATGGTTTCTGAGAAGAAATTTCTCCTAATTTCTAACCTAAATCTCCCCTGGTGCAACTTGAAGACATTCCCTCTAGTCCTATCACTAGTTATCTGCAAGAAGAGGATGAATCCCAGCTCTCCACACCTTCCTTTCAGGTAGTTCTGGAGAGCAATAAAGTCTCCCCTGAGCCTCCTCTTCTCCAGACTAAACAGCCCCTGTTCCCTCAGTTGCTCCTCACAGGACTTGTTCTCCAGACCCTACAACAACTTCATAGTCCTTCTCTGGACACGTTCCAGGGCCTTGATGTCATTCTTGTAGTGAGGGGTCCAAAACTGAACACAGTGCTTGAGGTGCGGACTTGTCAGAGCAGAGCTGGGGGATGATCACCTCCCTGATCCTGCTGCTTGCATTCCTAATGCAAGCCAGGATGCCGTTGGCCTTCTTGGCCACCTGGGCACACTGCCAGCTCATGTTCAGGTGAGAATCAGTCAGCACCCCCAGATCCTTTTCCCCTGCACAGCTTTCCAGCCACTCTGCCCCAAGCCTGTAGCATTGCATGGGGTTGTTATGGCCAAAGTGCAGGACCTGGCACTTAGTCATGCTGAACTTCATCCCATTGGCCTCTGCCCATCTACCCATCCTTTCCAGGTCCCTCTGTGTGAGAGGTGGAGCACAGGTTTCCCAGAAAGGTTGAAGAGTTTCTGTTGATATTCGTAAGCCACCTGGCCATGGTCCTGGGCAAGCTGTTGTAGGTGCCCTCCTTGAGTAGGTAAGACAAGATGACTTCCAGACATCCTATCCAACCTTGACTATTCTGTGATGCTATTCCAAGATCCATTTATTTTGCTACATGAATGTAGGGCTGTTAGAACAGAAACTCAGATGGTGTACTGTGAGCTTTACTGGTTATTTGAAGCCTGGCAGTTTTACTCTGAAATAAAGACATTGAGACTCTCTTTTGAAGTCCTTAGTTTAGTATCCATGGGCAAAAGATCTGTAGAAGCTGCAAATGGCAAGATTAGGAAAAGCGTGAAAACCTTGTATTGTTATTTTTGTTACTAACGGTAGATGTTTTAAAGATTCATTGGGTAATGTGATTTTTAGATCAACGATGTTGAAATGGATGCAGATAGCTTCAGATCAGCTTTTCACTGTATCATTTCTATGAATTTATAACAGGACACTTGCCACACAGCAACAGAAATTCACAACAGAAAATTGATTTTTAATTCAAAAAATGTAATAACAAAATGTCCAAAGACAAATTGTTATAATCAGCAATCTGGCTCTCTGTGAATATCCTGAAGTCTAATGGACTAGTTTCAACATACATTTTAACAGATTCAACATCTTACGACCTTTGAAGTGGGCCCATTTTTCACCTGTCTTATACCCTTTCTTCCACCATCTCTAATAGCTTGCCAGACCACACATGGCTGGATGTAACCCACTGAACTGCTAAAAAAACTATCCCTCTCCCATTTCAACAGGTTAGTTTTCTGCCAGTTTGATGAACTGAGACAGATAACAATAATAGGGTCAAAAGGTTATCAGGATCATAATGCATACAAGATGCAATTTACAGAGACGTATATATTGAAAAATGAGAGCTCTCTCTTTTTCTTTCTTTTTTTTTTTTTTTCTTCTTTTTTTTTTTTTTTTTTTTTTTTTTTTTTTTTTTTTTTCTTTTTTTTTTTTTTTTTTTTTTTTTTTTTTTTTTTTTTTTTTTTTTTTTTTTTTGCTTTCTTTTTCTTTCTTTCTTTCTTTCTTTCTTTCTTTCTTTCTTTCTTTCTTTCTTTCTTTCTTTCTTTCTTTCTTTCTTTTTCTTCCTTCCTTCTTTCTTTCTTTCTTTCTTCCTTCCTTCTTCCTTCCTTCCTTCCTTCCTTCCTTCCTTCCTTCCTTCCTTCCTTCCTTCCTTCCTTCCTTCCTTCCTTCCTTCCTTCCTTTCGTCACAGTGAAATATAGAGAGTGATCATGAACATTCCAGGATTACAACTGCTGGCATATTCTTGTATAATATTCTCTAATAATCCAAATCCTTATGAGATTCCTGTGCACACGTCTGTTTGCACACTTGTGTCTCTATGTGTGTATGCAAGTGCATGGTGTCCACAGACATATCAAAGTGCTCCATGTGTCTATACACATGCAGTTGTCAGCAGAGACAATGTTATAGCAATTGAGGGCTGTTTAGGTCCTTACAAATATTTATACGTACACATATTGAATGGCCTTTACTATTAATCAAGCACAACCGAGAATGACCAAATTAATCTTCTTTATATGGACATTGTCCCTATAATACTGTGCTCTGGGGAAAGCAGGTTTGGGTCTATTTTGAGCAGCACCGTCCTTCACTCCAAGTCGATGAGCTGTTGGTCAACTATGTAGGCCAAAAATATGCCAACTCTGTCAACAGTCACTGCTGTTTTGGGTCTTGGTATCACCTTACTACTGAATGAACAATGAACTTACTACTGAATGAACAATGTGCAACAAAGCAGGCAGCAAGGTGATGAAAGTAACATGAGAACAATGAACTGGACAGAAGTGCTGAGGCCAACATGCTATCCCTCATGTACCTCTGCTTTTAGAGCACAGGTATGTTTTCAGTAAAATATTGAATCTTTGCTGTTGGCTCTGAACATGTTTGCATGCACTCAGCCCATGTCAGGAAGGAATATGCCCTTCAGAGGTTCTTCCCAACTCCAGTGTTTACAGTGTTCACATGAACAAATAACAATTCACTGCAAGCCACTTGTAGCAGGGCTTCCTCTTTTAAGTATTTTCCCTAGCAGGAAATCCAAAGTCATGGCAAGGTCACCCTAGAGGAACTGGATCAGAATGATTCAACATAGAAATGAAATCTGGGCCATTGTATTTAATAAGAACACATTTAAATTTCTTTGATATTTCTTTGTGGTATTGTATTAAAGCCCCCAGGGTGCAGCATATTCCATCTTAGATACTCTAGCTTTGGTAAATAAGCAAATAATCGGTTACCTGTAAGCAAAATAAATATATTCTATACATGTCATGCATTAACACCTTTCCTTTAGAGATAAATAGTTCTCTGTCAAGGATTTTTTATATTATACAATTAGATATACTGAATAAATGTAAAAAAAAAAAAAAGATATATAGTTATTATGAAAATGTTATGTATCTCTGTCTTGTTTTAGGAAGAAGAAAAATGATAAAAGCACGATCTTACCCTGCACCCTGCAGTCTGTGGGATATAAATATGTATTGCAAAGTACAAAGAAACAGAGTCTGGGCACAGAGTACCTTGTAAATGTCTAATTTGAAGATTACACGGAGAAGAACTATTGAAGTTGGGGGGAAAAATACAACAGTTCTGAAATAAATTTCCATAATCTTTTTTTCAGAGTCACTGAGGTAATCTGCTTCAACACAGCAGAGTTAGAAAATACTGAACACCTTTGTGCTTGGGCCAAGAGTTTTTTCGCTTGTTTATAGTTCCTGTATGGTGAAAGGGTCCATTACGGAAGATTGACCAGGCCAATTCTTTAAAGTGAATCTAGACTTTTGCAGAAGCAGATCATGTCTTCAGGGATGCAGAAAAATAGTTACTAGCAAAAAAAAAACAAACAAACTTTTTGATGATTTGATATTTCAGTAAAAAACAACAGCAACAATAAAAAAACACAACGACAACAAAAAAAACTATCAGAAAGGCCTTCATCACTTTCACAGGTTATCTGATCTTTGTGTTGGGAGAGGTAACTGATCCTTCCTTGCAAAAGACTTAACATGCTTTGATGACTGATGCTATAAGAGTGAAAAACAACATGACCTTACATCCACTGAGCCGGGGGTTATAAAGAGGGCTATTATGAAAAATATTAAATAAAACAAATACATATTTTCTTTCCCTGCCTCTGCCTTCTCTTCTTCTTCTCTTCGTTTTAAGGTAGATAAGCAAAATCTCTGTAGAAAAATAAAGTATTATTTCTTGACTTGCCCACCCTTCAATCCACACAGTTCAACATATATAGCTT
The DNA here is from genome assembly GCF_009769625.2 of Cygnus olor. NCBI lineage: Eukaryota > Metazoa > Chordata > Aves > Anseriformes > Anatidae > Cygnus > Cygnus olor. The sequence goes on from NC_049198.1 coordinate 37,834,597, forward strand.
GTTGTTGAGGGGCACCAGTGGGACGAGGGGGAATGGGCTAAAGTTGCGCCAGGGGAGGTTTAGGTTGGATATTAGGAAGAACTTCTTTACGGAAAGGGTTGTTAGACATTGGAATAGGCTTCCCAGGGAAATGGTTGAGTCACCATCCCTGGAGGTCTTTACAAGACGTTTAGATGTAGAGCTTAGTGATATGGTTTAGTGGAGGACTTGTTAGTGTTAGGTCAGATGTTGGACTAGATGATCTTGGAGGTCTCTTCTAATATAGATGATTCTGTGATTCTGTGATTCTGTGAAGAATCAATTCAGAACTGGTAGCTTTCAAAGCTACAAGTCCTAGGAATATCAAAGTCAATAAAGCCTGTGGTTGGGACAAACACGCTACAGAGAGATTGCAGGATATCCTGTTCTTGCTCCTTAGAGTCTGCTAAAACATTTCTCCAAAATATTCTATTATTCTATTATTCTCTATTATACCATCAGAAAATAAAAAAAATCACAAAATCCAATCAATTTTGTATAAAACAAAAGCAAAACAAAACAAAACAACAACAACAAAACAGCACAATCACATATAATATAAAAAGTGTTTAAAACTGAGAAAAACAGTGCTTAATATAACGTCACATAAATGCATTCATTTCATGGCCTCAGTTCAGAAACAGCTAATTTTTAAACATACATTAATTAGTATGTTTTAATTCTGTTGTATTGTTTGTGATGTTCTATCAGAAATGAGTGATTTTCTTAGCAAAGAGAACATTTTAAAATTAACAGCACAGATAAAATATATATTCCAACATGCTTATAATTTTACTAACTTTATTTATTTATTTTTTTTAACTACAACTATTTTGTGAGGAGAAATCCAGATATTTCCCTCCAGGTTTTCTTGTCTCATAAATATTTTACTAGGGAAACCGTCAATGAATAGGAAAAGGTGCTTACTACCTGGACAGCCTTTCATGACATGTATTCATATATCAAAATATCAAAGACAAAGAAAGATGTCAGGCTGATGTAGATAATGATTTGTGTATCTGTGCTTATGAATGCAAATACATGATCTAGTCTATCTGTTCAAGTGACTAAAGAATGTCGCAGAATTGTAGTTATTTACAAACTGTGGCTAGAAGTACTTAAAATCACTTCAGCAATTCAGGACCTATAGAACAGGTGACGTATTCTTGATGCACATGAGATGAGAAAATCCATAAGCAGGAGCAAGACAGTAAGCTCTGGTTTGAGAAAGAGTTACTTGAAATCTGCTCGAATTGTGTCCTTAGTTATACTTGAAACATGTTAACCATGGACAGCCACATTGCCCTGAGTGATTTTGTCCTCCTTTTTTCCTTTAATCATTTCCTTTCCTTTCTGTTATCTTATCACCAATGTATAGCAGTGGGGAGTAGCCTTACAGTAGTCTGCAATATTTGCTGAAAGGGATGTCAGAGCTTTGGTTCCCAGAAATCTTGAGTTTACAAATGCATATGTATATGCAAGGATGCATATGTAAATGTAAATGCATATGTGCATACATTTACATGCATATATGTATGTCTGCTTTCCTAACCTTCCTCTCTCAATATACCCTGCAGTGAGACAGTGAGGAAAGGTAAGAACCATTCTGGGAATGAACAGCAATCTAAACAAAAGGAAGCCCAAATGACACATATGTCACTAAGTTAACTGTATTTTTTCTTGTTTTCAAACCATTTTATGATGTGCATCTAAAAGGAGATGTCATCGTTTTAAGAGATGACATATACATTTCAAAAATGGCAGCCTATTTCCCTAACAGCTGTGATGCGCTCATTTGGCACTGTGCAACAACACTGTTGGCTGCATAGCACATGGTTCCCTTAACCTTACACCTTCACTCCAATCCTGTGTGGGAACTGTTGCTACATGAGCTGCTAGATATAAATGGGGACTGAAGGACTCAGGTGGCATTTTGGTACGCATTCCCTGACAAATCTGCTCTTTTCCTTTTCATCACCAGATTCTCCATGTCTTTTTCCCTCCTCCCATTCAATACAGTAAACTTTCCCCTTTTCTTTCCCCTTTCCTTTCCCCTTTTCCAGTAATTCCCACTGTGACCAGTATGTGAGCTTGGCAGTTAGATAGTCCAGGTACCCATTTAGTTTGTTCTGCTGCAGAAAGTTATCTGCATCAACATCTTACCTTTCCTGGCCTTACTACAGGCAGTGTAATGCATACACACACACACACACACACACACACACAAGGTCTTATTTATTAGAAATCATATTCAAAAGGAAAGTAAAAAGCAGGTTATGAATGAAAGCTTACCATATCCCAGTTTCAGTGAGATCAAACTTGTCCAATACTACATAGTACATTTGTAGTAGTGTCACTTTCAATATACATCAATTCACAAGATAGAAATATTGTTGCATTCTGTCAGTTTGTAACATATTTCACCATCTGAACTGTCTGAAGTACAGAAGAACCCTTAATCTGTCCATTTTCTTCTAAAGAGTAAGATGACGTGAATGGTTAGCATACACATATGTCCCTTTTACAGTAATGATACACAGCCAAAAAGCTACATAGAAGTCCAGTATTAGAAATAGATCATGGCCACAAAACCATGCGCATTTCTAGCACTTTTGTGGAACCACAACTGTTGAAAGCTTGAAAGAGTTGACAAAAATCGGACTTTATTACTTTAAAACATCTGCAAACTCTTTGAGCCATGCCAGAAGCTATTGCACCATCCAACCAGTAGATCCTCAAGGGGCTAGTAAGATCCATTATGCCTTTGGAGAAATGATTGCAGTTAATAATACTCAGTCGCTATTGTAGAGAATCTGGTCTTCAGTTGATTGATGAGAATATTAAAACTTTTTTAACTGTTTGTTTTCCACTTATTATGTTTTCAAAATATGATACCACATACACATGTAAACATTTGTCCAAAATGGATACTAATTCTAAAAACATGCAAAAGATTTTCACTCATCAGGAACATTAATGTAGAAAAATACCAAATATTATTTTATATATTGGGGATCACATACATAAAAACCAAAATGAACAACAAAAATTCCGCTGTGGATCTCCACTGTAAAAGGGTTTCAATGACAGTGCAGTGACATCCATGCCATGCCATGCCATGCCATGCCATGCCTTGCCCCAAAATAGCAACTGCTCTGAGATTTCTCAAAGGCAGAAAAATATTGAATATTGTCATAGACAAACTCCTGCTTTTGAAGATAGAATGCATCTTCAAATTTTTGGTATTCTAAAAAATATAGAATTTCTCCTTAAATCACTATTTTTGAAAAAAAAAAAAAAAAAAAAAAGGAAAAAATGTCTGTCTTTAAATACACTTCCCTGCCCAACACTTGATTTTTTGTAAAATATGTTTTGAAAGCATCTTGAAAACTACAGATGTTTTCTTCCCCTCACCCAAGAAATGCTATGCAGAACTATTTCTGCAGTTTGTATCTTTATCTTATTTACAATTCCAGAACAGTGTGTAAGAACCAGAATATCAGAAATATACACGTATCAGTTCCTAACAGTACTAACACTCATTGTTTTACAGATTTTGCTCTGATATTCACAGGTGTTCCCTTCTATTCATATCTGTATTTTGGCTATGCTGCTGTGGTAATAATGACTGAAATTTTGTGTTATTGACCTACAGAAATTCAAATTTTAAATACAAATGCTGGAGATATTTCTTTCTGATCTTCCCATGGTGAAGTGTTCCAAAGAGAAAGCAGTAGCAGTGAATATTGAAATAGTTACCTGTCCCATACTGCTCCTGGAAAACCCAGCTTGTCACACCAACTTGACACTGAGATTTAGGAATAGAAGTTAAAAGAGCTGGTAGGGAGAGGAAGGCAAACTCTTTCAAGTAATTCTCCTTCAATTGAAACACTGCTGACTGTTAAGAAATTTGCATTGCCAGTGACTATTGTGGGTCGTCTAGGATCCTAAAGGTCTTCAAGGCTTGAGGCAGGTGCCCAATTAACAGTGCAATATTGCAATTTGCAGGATTTCTTCCGGATAAGATTTCTATTTCATTAATTGCTCACGCTGTCAATGTGAAGAAATAGAAATTAGATAATTTCAATAATTTCAGTACTTTTGGTTTGTAGGTTATTTTGATATATTTCAGTTTAAGAAATACTTAAAGATGTTTATGAAATGTTGTCCTGACTACTATTTTTCTTCTCCAGGACACCAAGAAATCCAGATCCAGTAATTTTTGAGTACTGTTGAAGAAGGGGCAGAGAAGTCTTGACTTCCTGACTTTTTTTTTTTTTTTTTTTTTTTTTTTAATATTGGCTATATTTAATGCTGAAAAGAGATGATAACTGAAAGTGCCACAAAATGTAGCACTTCTTTCTTCTTCTGTCTTTTGGCTGAAACAAATCCCAGTAGTTGTTGCTGTTCTTCATGTGGAAACTTCTTGTTTTGTTGCCAATCAAGACTAAGATGTAACCCTCAGTTAGGAGGTACAAAATCATTTCTAAATGTCTGAGAGAACTCGTCAGCCTTTAAGTTAAAAAACCAACCAACATGGGTGGAATGAAAAGACTTGGTAAATAAAAATTTTCTGGAGCATCTGTTCCAGAAAAAAATCCCTCTTAAGTTTTCTGAATAACAGCAAATTTTATATCTGCATTGACTACACATCTTCTAGCTTCAAAAGCTGGATGTACAACAAATAATAATACATTTCTAGAGTCAAGTTACCAAACAATTCAGACATTCAAAACCAGAAACCTGTTGAGGAGAGAATACTAAATTTAATGTTGTTGTTTGAAAACCAAGTTTTTATTATCAACTCTAAGTATTATCATTTCTAAAATAATATGCTATCTTTGTGAGCTTTTGTGTGTTGCAGTAAATTTTACAATCTACTTTCTTTTTGCTTTCAGAAAACTCAAGACTTTTGTTAGGCTGGTAGCTATCAAATTCTGCAGATTAATTAGCCACAAATAAGCACAGCCCCTATGTAGTAAAACCTGGTCCTAAGAAATGTTTTGAGCTAATTCTCTAAATACCCAAGAATTTCTGAAGACAGATGGACTTATGTTCTATCCTTTCAGCTGCATTTTCCAGAACGTCATACTATGCTTTCCTTTGAGTTTTGATGTATGTTAGAGCTTCATTAGAGTGAATATATATTATCCTACTTAGTGGGATTATTAGTGTAATTAGCATTGCTGGTGTGCTGCTTTTGCTATCACTAAGCAATAGTGTCTGAATGGAAGCCTGAGAATTTTTTTTCTCATTGAAATGTGTGCTGACACAAGATGAATTTACACAAAGTTCTTAATCCTCACTTCAGGGGAAATTTCTGAGTGCATCATTTTGATTATTACTTAATATTTCTGGAAGTTGACATTTTGTTCTTAGTTGGTTGGCAGAAAAGCCAATAGAATAGAAATGCTGCAATACAAAGGATTAATTCCCACAGATTGCCACTTGCTTCCTCGCATTTGTACTGGAGTTAATTTAGTGCAACTTCTCACTGAGGACTTCTGCAGTCAGGACTGCAAGCCACAGTATTGTTGATTCATCTGGGAAACAATATTACTTTAACAGAGTGTTACAGTAAGGAATAAAAATCTGTCTAGACATTAGGAGTTAAATCAGTAGGTTTTGTCCCATGCTGTAAATAACATTGTGTATTAACAAAACACATTTAACCCAGCAAGTTAAAGATGAATTTTCAGCAATGAAAATAGCACAATAACTGAAACAGTATTTGATTATTCCTTATAGAGTACTCTGAACCAAAGAAATATTCTATCAATTTTTCCCTTCATTGGTGTATGTCTATACTTATGAACTGCATGATGATTCATTTAATGATTGCTCAAAACACCCCAGAAGCTATATTGTCCTTTTTTCAGTGAGAAGTCTATTCTGAGGAGTGTTGCAATGAATTTGAAAATATTCCATGCAGAGGGATCCTGAGCACAAGACAACGAAATTGTTATTTCAACATGTGGGGGCACAGTGATACAACATGAATAATGTGAATAAGTCATGCATGGTTAAGTCACAGACCATAAAAAATCTAGATTCATAGAATAGCTTAAGTTCAGAGGAACTTCAGGTTATCATCAGGTCCATTCCTTTGCTCCAAGCTGGAAGAGCTTAGATCAGGTTGTTCAGGGCCTTGGAAAGTTGCATTTTGAATGCAAGGATGGAGACATATTTATTTGATTTTACAAGCCTGGATATAAAAAACCTGTTATTTAAGTTAAAGAGTTTACCTGTAATCCTTCCTTATTATGCAATTTGTGTTTCTGAAGTGTCCAAAGAGTTGTTTTCTATATCACATGTGAAATTTTAAATTTTATGTTATTATATATTTGTTTTTGATATTTACAATAAAAACAACAGAATTTCACTCTGAAATTACCTGTGAGGGTCAAATGAAGATAAAATTATTTTATTAAGTTATTTAAGAACAAACAAAAAAACAACCACTAATGTAGTCGACATGAATGTTTTTCTCAGGCATTTTGGACATTTTTCTTTACGAAGATTGTAAGGGATCCCCTTCCCTTCCCTTCCCTTCCCTTCCCTCCCTTCCCTTCCCTTCCCTTCCCTTCCCTTCCCCTTCCCTTCCCTTCCCTTCCCTTCCCTTCCCTTCCCTCCCTTCCCTTCCCTTCCCTTCCCTTCCCTTCCCTCCCTTCCCTTCCCTTCCCTTCCCTTCCCTTCCCTTCCCTTCCCTTCCCTTCCTTCCCTTCCCTTCCCTTCCCTTCCCTTCCCTTTCGCTTCTGCTTCCACTTCTGCTTCCATTTTCCTTTTCCTTTTCCTTTTCTTTCCTTATTTCTCTGGAAACTGTGATTACTGTTTCCAAAAATAAGTATAAAAGTTCTCAAAGAGGTACTCAGGAACTGGTCCATAAAGGAAAAGTTATTTTATATATATATATATTTTTCCACTTCTGCATATTTTGAAGTTACAATTTCATTACTAAAATTCTTTTCATAGTCATATCCAAATATTTTTATTTTTCAGGGCTGTTCTGCTCCATGAAGTCTTGTAGGTCAGAGCTACAGTTTAATAAAACTTTATCTTAAACTTACTTATTTTCTCATCCACTTCACTAGATGAAGGCAATTCCAAGCACAAATACAGGCTAGGTAGAGAATGGGTTGACAGCAGCTCTGAGGAGAAGGACCTGGGGGTCTTGGTTGTTGAGAAGCTCAACATGAGCCAGCAACGTGCACTTGCAGCCCAGAAAGCCAACCATATCCTGGGATGCATCAAAAGAAGTGTGGCCACCTGGAAAAGGGAGGTGATTTTCCCTCTCTACTCTGATCTCACAAGACCCCATCTGGAGTACTGCATTCAGCTATGTATTAGAGCTTGTACTATTCACCTATATCAAGTCCAGAGGAGGGTAATGAGGATGATTAGGGGGCTGGTGCAACTCTCCAACCAAGACAGGCTGGGTGAGTTGGATTTTTTTTTCAGCCTGGAGAAGAGAAGGTTCCAGGGAAAGCTTATAACAACCTTCCAATACTTAAATGGGGCCTACAGGGAATCTGGGGAGAGACTCTGAGTCAGGGATTATAGAGGTAAGACAAATGGTGATGGTCTTCACCTAAAAGAGAGGGTAGATTCAGATTAGGTATAAGAGACAAATTACTTACTGTGAGGGTGCTGAGGCACTGGAACAGATTGTCCAGAGAAGCTGTGGATACCCCATCCCTCATAGTGTTCTAGGCCAGGATATATGGGGGCTTTTGGGCAACCTGCTATAGTGGAAGGTCTTACTGCCCATGGAGGTTAGAACAAGATGATTTTTAAGGTCCCTTCCAACCCAAAGCATTCTCTGATTCTATTTTCTATGATTCTATGATTGGTTTTTAGTATATATGATATGAAGTAAATCTTAATTGTTTCAGTTGAATTCAGCCATGATAATTTGTATGCTGGTAAATTGATTATTGCACTCAGATAACTGAGTAGTTAATTATGAAAGAGTTTGAATCTGATGACCTTTCTTGTAAAGTAAATTATTATAATAATTTATTTATTTGTTAGTGAAATAATGGTTTGATACTTAACTTTGCATCACAGAATAATGGATGACCTTCTGTTACTCTTCAACTTCAATCTTTGAAGTCAGGATTCAAAACCGATTTATACCTCAGTGTATGTGTTAAAAATAGCTGCATAAGACTATCTTTCAATCAGTATGTTTTTGACCCACTCTCTTATTAGTTCATCTGGCATTTGAAATGGAAGCTGATAATCAAAACTTTAATCTCTCTTTCTCTTCATAATCTAGTTTTTTTAAAATGGTAAAAAGTAGTTTTTTGTTTGTTTGTTTTAATATTCCTTTCATTTTTTGCTCTTAGTAAGAAATAAATAAAAGACTTTCAAATGTCTTTTGTAAAACTAAGTTCCATCTCCTTGTTTGTATTCTTTTCTCATAAATCCTACCAAACAGATGTATATGCTTGTTGTCAGATGTATTTGTCACTGTACAAGCTGTCTCTTGCCAGTTTTTCAGCATGTTGTTAGACATGATTTATTGTGTGCTGTCAGTCCTGTAGTTTCTTTACAAAGAAGTAAATCTGACTACCATTCCTGAATGAAGAAGTCATCCAAATAGTAGTGAAAAGAGTGCAGAATTTATTAGATCATTTATAACTTCATATTTACTCAGTTTCCAGTTTTCCATTGTTGGACATTTTGGATGGGAAAAAAAAATCCAGTATCACACATTTATATAAATGCTCACATATTCTATTAGTTTTATATAAAAGACTTATTTATTTATTTATTTATTTACTTATGTCCTTTATTACACTGAAAGTTAATCTCCTTGGGATATCAGAGTGCTGAGTTATTGTCCAATTATCTCATCTTAGAACTGTTCACAAGAGATAATACATGGACAGCACATAAATCTTAAGATCATATTCACTGTCACTTCATAAGTCCAAATCTGGCAGAATTAATCATCACCATCATAATCTAGTTGCCCATCAACACATCTGCAATGGAAAACTGTGTTTCTTTCACATATGCACATTTATACGTCTCCAACAAACAGGAATAACTCAGTCATGCAGTCAGTGATTAATACTGGAGCAATGCCTTATAACAAAAAGGGAATGTGGCAAATATATGAAAAAAAATTCCATTCACTGAAAAAATCTTCAGTCCCCATTCCAAGAATTTATCAGCTGTGGCTAAAAATACATCATGCTGTAAAAGGTCCATTTTCCCTTCAAAGCTTTTCAGTACTTGTATTCAGCAAAGCCAGTCTGTTCCAAAAAGTTCTAAAAAATATTTATAGCTTTCTTGTGTAAAATAACTGTTTTACAACAGGCATTTGCTTATGAAAGAGAATCAGTAGACATTAACACTTATTATTTGTTAACATTCTTTCAAAACTACATTGTACACTTTCTTAGTTTGCCACAGATTCTACTGCTTTTTCAGAAGCATATAGGTCTCAAGGTGAAAGCAGCAACAAGCAATACAAATGTCATTTTTACACCTCCAAATATTCATGACTATTTTTTGTAGAGAAGTTCCTGACCTTATAAAAGTTTTATCAAATTAATTTGACATTAATGGTTGCTATTTTCTCCCTTTCTTCTTCAAAAGAAAACTTACAAAGCCTTTTCAAACCTGAACACTCCCATATCTTTTTGAGTACCCAGCTAGATCTCACTCTACTCGTCTTCTGTTAGAAAGGAAGAAAAAATGGCAGATTTGAAACACACTGTCACTTATTCTTGCCTCCTTACTTACTTACTTTATTTATTTATTTATTTTATTTATTATTTATTCATGTCATAGAGCTTAAAAGAAATACAGCTCTCTTCAAATCTGAGTTCTGCTAATGTATAACAAGAAAATAAAAGTGACTATTGAAGACTCATCCAGGCATTGGCTTATAACAGAGCTGGCATTGCTGTCCGTGGAGAAGCTGTCCTGAAATTTTCCATATACAAGAACCTATCTTTTTTTTTTTTCAGAGCAATGATCATTACTAATCATTCATAGTAAAACATTGCTGAGTGGGTCCTCAGACTGTGATAGCTAATTTGACTCACCTATGTTAAAAATAATGTTAAGAAAATAAATGAAAACCAAAAACAAACAAACCAACCACCAACCAAACAAACAAAATACTACTTTGGAAATCCTGGATTTGAGAAATGAATGTCCTTTTCTTCATGAAAGTAACAATTGCGATTTCCATGAAAAATACCACCAATTTGGGCTAACTTTTAGCTTCCAAAAACATTCTCTTTTTAAAATAATTTTGGAGATACAATAGAGTTTGGTGAGTACATTTGTCAGAGACTTATCTTCTCAGCTAGAACTGTAGGACATGACTGTCTCTCATCTCCCCGGGTTGCTCTGGTGCCTAGAATGAGCCTAGATCCACAGAAGTCTAAAATATTAATACGTTGAACATAGCAAAATGTAAAATTCCACACATTTTTATTTGCAATATATGGTATCTAAGTACAATGCTTGGCAAGAGCAGAATGCACATGAAACAAATAACTCAATAAAACTGAGCTGTAAAGGCATATGTCTGAACTAGCCATTAAAAACAGATGAAGGATGGCTTATAAGTTAAACAAACATGTCTCTTGAATTTCAACATCATGCGTATTCCCACTCCAAACTGGGAGTCACAACTTGAAACACATGCCTTAAGTTAGGAATCTCAGCTAGCTCTTCTTCATAAAATAAAGTCAGAAAAGACAGTGTCCATGCCTTCTCTTTGTACACTGACTTTCTATGGACAGAGCATTTATTATGTTCCCACAAAATCTGTGTGTGATTCTGTCTAAAAGGAGTTGAATGAGCAGTTGTCACATCTTCTAAGGAGGACTCTTAAGTCCTTTATGTTGAAAACTATTAGAGTTGCATTAAAAATAAGAATTTTATTTAGATCACGCAGGAAAAAAAATGCATCCATTCTATAGACTATTCAGTAAATCCAATAGCTCAAAATTGTTGCATACTGCTAAGAGCACTTAGTTATTTCATTATTAAATACTATAACATGGTTTTGTGTGCTAACTTATCAGTTGTCTTTAAGTCATCCTGAACACACAAAGTCGCTGAGTTTTGACCACTGCCTTGAAAGGAGTCTGAATTTTGTGGAAAGTACTGACCTGCAAAAGATGTTTCAAAACAAGGGAGAAATTGCATTGCTTGTTTCAACCTCTCAATTTCTGCCAACTTGTTAAAAAAATATATTCTCTTTATACAGTTAAAATTGCATTAACTAGTGTTGTGCAGCTTTTCCTTAGATAAGTCCAACAAGGCTTCATTCATAACATCCCAAGGAGAAGTCAATGAAAATGAATTTTCAAAGGGACAAATTAGGTAAACAAATAGCACTTCATAGAAGCCCCTACTAAAGCAGTCATAAATTAGTCTTATAGCCTAGGTGTCTTCTAAGAATCTCTGGTCTCAGCTGAGAACAAAAAGAAAAAAAACAAAAACAAAAAAACTTTCATTCCTTTTGATCTGGTTGTGAATATTTTGGATTTTGAAACTTTATAACTTTCCTGCATACAAAACAACATGACTTCATATATTTAAAAGGACCTGTCAGATCTGATATGTTATTTAAAAGCTTCCAGATATGTTTTTTGAAGTTTTATGAAGTTAACTTAAAAGACTGCCAGCAACAAGATAATGAGCTTCATTCATTTAATCTTAGGAAATGAAAAGAAGCTGGAATATATTTCATGAGTGTCAAATATAAATATAGTATCCAACTTCACATATGCAATCACAATGGCTTTGGAAAAATTATAGAAAAAAATATGCATGATAAAAGTGACTCGAGTGGCAAGTGTATGGCAAATGCTAGTGAAATAGGTTTTTGGTATTCAGGGACAAGGAGCTTACAAACGGATGATTGACTGGAGACTGCAGCTTGGCAGCGTACACAGTACTGACAAAAAGTTCTCTGATGTGGTCTACATTATTTTGTAAATTGTTTCAGAAGGAAGAAGGAAGAAAAGCTGAAACTGCATTTTTTTTCTGGGCATATTAATGAGTTTCTGAAGACACAAAATATGTGACATTATTAAGCTTTCACTGAACTCAGTTGTATAACTTATGCACACCTGCTGCATTTCTCTCCTACTGGAAAAACACAGACCTTCTTCCCGGATAAATATGCATTTCTGCTTCGATATCAATACAGTTATATTGACCTATACGTGTTGAATATCGACCTATGGTCACATGGTCACATATGACTACATATGCTCTTTTAGGAAATAAGCACCAATAATTGAGTGTTTCTCAAATCTGTTTATTTCCCTCACTCACAGGTGAGATTCTATGCAAACATGTATTTGCTGTTTCCCAATAATTTTTTTTTTTTTTGGGTGGGTTGAGGGGATGGGGGAGGAAGAGTGTTCAAGACATTACATTTTTTTATAGCAGAAAATGAAAAAAAAAAAAAAAACAAAAAAAACTGATCCATAGCACTTTGAATCCAAACAGTGACTTTAAAAATCTCTTACACTTGATACTAAAGTCAAGAAAATTTGCTTTTATTCATTATTTATTTTATTTTATTTTATTTTATTTTATTTTTTTTATTTTATTTTATTTATTTTATTATTTTTAATTTAATTTAACTTAATTTAATTTTTATTTTATATTATTTATTTTAATTCGTTTTGTTTTGTTTGTTAGTATAGCAAAAAACAGATGACTTGAAACAAATGATGAGTGTTTACAAAGGCTGGAAGAAAGCTAAATAAGTCTCTCAGTTCCTGAGACAGTCATAGTCTGTAAAGAAACTGAGAAAAGATCTGCACAGATTGCCTTCTACAAGATACCTTCCATAGAACTCTTTGACAGCCACCCTCAGGAAAGGGACAAATGTACTGAAGTATGCCAGGACCTTAATACCACTGTACCTACTTATAATGCTGGGGAGCCAGACTGTGATTTATGCTTTCACTGCTAGTTTATCAAATATATTGATGAAGATGCGAATATTGGCTGCTGGCATTCGTTTAAAAAAAAAAAAAAAAACAGAAATCAGGAGTCTTGCACTACTGATGGCAAGGTTATTCAGGTACTGCATACATAAATACAGAAAAAAAAAAAAATAAGAAGTCAGAAATACTTCCATACTTCTGTGATTCAGGAACATGTGGTTTGGGATTCAATTTTTTTTTTCTCCACCATTTCACAAGAATATTTCTGTGTACTTCTTTAAATATATTTTTTTTTCTTTTCTTCTTTTCTTGTTGGTTTTCAGGATTTTTTTTCAATGCACCTTAGTCTCCTGATGTGATTAATAGACTGCTATCAGTATCCAAGCTAGTTATGCTAAAGTTTTCCCACATAAGTGATTATGATACCACAGTTACAACAGCATGGGATTTGAGCCCGTGAGTTAACTACCAATTATCTCTTACTCATTTCCATCCTACACACTGGGAGAAAGAGTGAGAACAGAGGAGATCTTGACTGTGCAAGCTACAACTCAACAGCTAGGACACTGATGAGTTATCAACACTCATTTGGTCAAAGATTTTAAACAAAACAACATTAAAAAATAATAATAATGCACCCCCCCTCCCCACACACTATCCTAGCTAAAAATAGCACAATAGGAAAAACAATAAGATACGCAGTGCTTCAATAAAAATCACCAATGGAACAAAAGAGTTTTCTATGTAATTAAAGATGGCCAAACAGATAAAACAATATTAATAATAAAACATTCCAAGAGAATCAGCATATATAGGTTGAAACAGTTTTGTGAAGTTTAGTGTGCTTCCTCCTCCTTCCTCTTGTCTTCTTTGGAGGCTAGATATCTTTCACTTTTAATTTAATTGTTCAGAACATATGAGCATAGCAAACTTTTTATTTTTTTATTATTATTATTATTTTTTAATGGAAATTTCTCACAGCAAGACAATCAATCATCTTTCCAACTCATGTGCTGTCTTGAGCCCCTGAGCCTCAAAGATTTCTTTTCTATGGAGCTTACTTGTTAATTTAGCACTGATCAAAGGCTAAAACATTTATCATGCTTATTAGTGAATAAACCTAGCAGCAGGTATCCCAAGTGAGGAAGAAAATCCTCATTTCCTGCAAGAATGAATTGGAAATTATCCAAAGTGCTTGCAAACATTTTTCATGAGTGACGAATTGTCAAAAAGAACAGCTGCTAGATGCAGCAGCTCTAGGTCTAGGAGAAAAAAGAAGAAGGAGAGGAGAGGAGAGGAGAGAGGAAGGAGAGGAGAGGAGAGGAGAGGAGAGGAAGGAAGGAGAGGAGAGAGAGGAGAGGAGAGGAGAGGAGAGGAGAGGAGAGAGAGGAGAGGAGAGAGAGGAGAGGAGAGAGAGGATACTTTTCTTCTTTCTTTCTCTATTCTACATTTTCTTTCTCTATTTTATCCTTTGGACTTTGGTGTTGTGACATAGTTAACTGTTCTTGATATGCTACCCAGGAGGAAAAAAAAAGTATGTAATATTACAAAAAGTAAAGTTTACCAGTACACACTGCTGCTTCATGCTTAAATTATATTACAGCACACATGCTTTTTCAGCTTCTGTATCTGTCATTTTCATGGATTTGTCAACTGAAGGTAAGACGCAACATGAGGCAGAACCAATTATATTTATGGAACAAGACAGATACATATGCATATCTATGCATTGCATAACGAAGGAAAATCACACTACAGAAAAACAGCTAGGTGTTCTGATGTCATAAACCTGTTGTTTGCAAAGTATTTTTTGTGTGCTAGCTATAATAAAAAAAAAAAAAAAAAGAAACGAAAAGTGTATTATAAATCAGTAAACTGAGTCAGGGACTCAGTAGAACATCCTGCCAGGGACAGACAGAACTATGCCTTTAAACCCCTCTTGCTATTAGTTTCTTTATGGGATATATACATTTATATTATATATATGTAATATATATATATTATATATTATAATTATTTTCAACGGGTTTTCTTCATAATATGAACCCTGCAGTGTTCTGTGCACCAACTCATTCTTGCAAGATACTTCAGCCTCTCGGTCTGCAGTGAGAATTTGCTCTGGAGAAGCTTCCAGCTTAGAACTGACAAATATGAAAGCTCTTTTCTGGTGTCTATGTTGGCAGAAACTTGTGCTGTTTGAACATACTTGTATGGGCTAAATCAAGTTGCTTGGTGAGAATACAGTTGTTATTTTCTATAAAGTATTAGAAACCATTAGACATTAGATTATGAGCATCCCTCCCTGAGTGCAGAGGAAACACAGCCAAGTTTTCTCATATTTATGGTCATTTTACTTTTGTTTTATTATTCAGTGCCTATTTTCATGTCCAAGTGGGGATGAGGCTGGGAAAACAAGAGTTTCCTTCTACGTTGAAAGTCCTACGTAATTCTGAGCAACATCTACATTCAGGAAGAGCACAGGTGAATTTAACAGCTGTTATATATTAGTTTAACGGTAGGATTTAAATGGAAAATTATACAGGCAAACATGACAACTTAAAAAAAAAAAACAAACGTAAAAATAATTTAAACACGTGGAAATTTCTCTGTATATACAATTAATCTTAACAATTCTATGTCCTCTTGCTGAAGAGCAGTGTAGATATATTTGAAGACATTGCAACTGTTCTTCTAATTCGTATTCTCTCAAAAGGAAATAAAGACAAGTTACTACTTTATTATCATCAGAACTCATTCCTGGCAAGAATCCTCAAAGAAATACAGACCATCTGGTTGAAAACAGGGGAGGTAACAGCTCTTTACACAATTTCCAACAACAAGAAAAACACACACGAAAACTAACCAACCAACCAACCAAAAACAAAAACAAAAACAAAAAAAAAAAAAATGCTCAGACCAACCAAACAAAAACAACATCCCAACACAACAAAACAAACAAGCAAACTAACAAAACAATCAGAGAAAAACACACATGAGAAATCTTGATTAATATTCCCTTCTTACCTTGTATTTTACTGTCACCTACACCAGCACAAATTGTGATGTTAGACATTTGGGACTAACATAAAAATAAGAAATGTCTGAAAAAATAGTACTATAAATATTAATTTAAATTAATTCAAATCACTGCTAAAATATCAAACTATCAACTAAATAAAATTATTTTATGACTGGAAAACAGTTACATGTGTATTTGAGCGTGGTATGCATTGTGCTTTCAACAAGTACCTTGGTCTGATAATGTAAAAGAATGTGATATTACACCAGATATTCCTGTCTTGTGAATTACTCTTTCAGGTATAACAAAGAAAGCATAAAAATGCCCTAAAAATGACCATAAAATTGACCCCCCAAATCTCCCCAAAGAGATAAATCCATTGCCCCATAGAGAACAAGTGTACCATAAATATATCATTTTTTCTCAACAACACTTAATAAATATATTTACTTTTTTTTTCTTCAAGTTTGTGTTAGCTATTATTGCTTTCCCTCCAAACAACTTTTTTACTTAGCTTAAAAACAATAATATTTTGAAACTTTTCTCTTTCCTGGGTGTGACTGAAAGAACAAGGTACAAAAGAGATCCCACACTGGTCACCAGCGTGCATCTAAATGCATCCTCACTTGGGAAAGTATTGAAGACAGTCACCCTGCATCTCAGATATGGGTTTATCTATTAACTTATTCTTAATTTCACTAATGGAAGATGGGCAGTGCCATTGCTTTTATCACCCTGCCTCCTTCTCCTTTTTACTTTATATTGATATTCCTGAATATTTACCAGTTGAATTTTTTTTTTTTTTTTTTTCTTGAGCGCTGATGTAACCTATTACAGTACAGAAGCAATAGCTGAGCCCTCTCAGAGCTAGGTCCAAATCTTCCAAGAGCCAGTGTCTCCTTCTACACACTTCAGTGCAGCAATATCAGACTCTGAGAAGGAGTCTTTTGTTGTTAATTATGATTTCATCATAAGTAAACAATTCATGATTTTATTAAGGAAATTATTTTGTAGTGAGCACTCTAATTCCAATATCAAGAAGAAATTTTAGCATCAGGATTTGTTTGTTTGTTTGTTTTTGTTTTGTTGAGAGGCATCTGCTATTGCTCAGTTTGGATCAGTACCTGCACAGATATGACAATGTTTTTTTCCACCTTACTCGTAGCTGTTGATTAGCATTTATTGAAGCTTATTAAGGACAAGTATATGCTATGCAGTAGCAGATGTCTTGTTCAATATAATAACTTGACTAGGGAAAATTCATCTAACCAATGTTCTTTGGTGGAAGAGGACTTTTAACAAACAAAAAATTAGTGTTCTGTAAACCAGTGCTTTCAGGTAGTGAAATCACAGTCCATTGATCCTTGAGATGTGTCTTTCTGTATTTGTCATCTCTTTATGGTATGATCAAAAAGAAGAAGGTGTCTTTAAATTCCACTGAACTCTGATACTAAAATAGCTAAGTTCTAGGCTGTTCTTTGCCTTTTTTTTTTTTTTTAGGTATCTTAGAAAAACAATAAACATTCATATGAAACAGGAAAGCATGTTCTTTTATTTCTTTTCTTTCTTTTCTTTTTCTTTTCTTTTCTTTCTTTCTTTTTCTTTTCTTTTCTTTTCTTTTCTTTTCTTTTTTTCTTTCTTTTCTTTTTCTTCTCTTCTCTTCTCTTCTCTTCTCTTCTCTTCTCTTTTCTCTTCTCTTCTCTTTTCTCATTCTCTCTTCTCTTCTCTTCTCTCTCTTCTCTTCTTTCCTTCCTTTCCTTTTCCTTTCTTTCCTTTCCTTTCCGCACCTTTCCTTTCCTTTCTTTCCTTTCCTTTCCACGCCTTTCCTTTCCTTTCCTTTCCTTTCCTT